>NC_142590.1:16684235-16835989 GCF_965207765.1 Zootoca vivipara | reverse complement strand
CTGGTGCACTTCCGGGTCGGGGGAGGCCCATACGCATGCGCACAAGCGATTTTTTCCCTGCCCGTGTGCGTGTGCGCATGCGCACGAGCGCGCACTCCCCCGCCCTCCGGCCCGCTGCGCGCGCACTCCCCTGCCCTCCGCACGGTAAGTCTGGGGACCCCTGCATTAGGCTATGGAGAGTTAAATGGAATCTGGATTGGTTTAGCATGTCTATAGAATTTGAACAATAATGTTGGAACTTGCACAGGTCTTTCACATTCAGGATTCTGAATCACAGCAGTTGTCTCAAAACTCCAGTCCCTGTCCCCATCCCTGGGACAAAAAAAGCAGTTGTAATAGTGTACAAATTCTTGAGTACAAATTGGGTGAATTCTAATCTCTGGAAAGTGTAAATCAGGCACCCCCAAACTTCAGCCCTCCAGATGTTTTGGACTACAATTCCCATCTTCCCTGACCACTGGTCCTGTTAGCTAGGGATCATGGGAGTTGTAGGCCAAAACATCTGGAGGGCCGCAGTTTGGGGGTGCCTGGTGTAAATGGTGTTAAATACTTCTTAAAATAAAGTGAGTCTCTTAAAGTGAGCCTCAGCAAAACAAATGCATGCCTAGAATTAAGGATATAAAACAAAGTGCATGGGATTAATGATGCTGTAAATTTTACTGTTGGTCTTCAGCTTCAGGAGTGTTAAAGGGCCCTGTGTCTGCGCATGCCTATTCCAGCAGACTGTTTACGTGTACTGCACCAAAAGGAAAAATGTGGTTAGGATGGATTTCTAGACTAATGAGGTATTTTGCGATGAGTCATGCAGCTTGGTGAGTGGTCTAATTGTACCGTAGAAATGCAGCTGGGAAGCTTTTATTTCCATCAGCCATGCTGCAAAAGTTAAATGTAGACAGTAGTTTTGTTTTTGTTTTTTTAAAGGTGTTGTAGTACAGCATAAATTCTTAATCATAAGTGAGGCTCTTTTTTAAAAAAATTGCTTCTCTTGTGAGTTGGTATTTCTGGGCAAGATAAATTTAAACGAGAATGTATTGGTGCTAGAGTATTATAAACAGATGTCACTTTTGCCTCAAGCAGAAGAAGTGTTCAGAAGACAATTTTTTGCAGCCTTAAATTCTATTAGTCCCCCAGAAAGCTATGAAGAACAACAAAAAGCTCAGAGCTTGTCGGAGTTCTGTAAAATCAGTTTTGTGAAAATGTTATATGAAGATAATACAACTTAACTCATGAGTTGTTGTAATAGTAAGATTAGGTGTAAGCTTGTTTCCTACAAGACATGGGGCAACCCTTGGCCTGATGGCCACTTTGCAAACACATATTTGCAATGATCCTGCTTTTTTAGGCAAATACTTTTAAAATACCTTAGATGTCCTACTTAGAGTAAATCCATTCAATTAACTACTTAATTTTAAACCACTACCTCTCGAAGCCACCAACATGAGTCTGACTAAACTGTGGGAGGTAGTGGAAGACAGGAGTGCCTGGTGTGCTCTGGTCCATGGGGTCACGAAGAGTCGGACACGACTCAACAACAACAATCTCTCATTTAGAATGCAAATAATCCCATTAAAAATTGAAATCTTAGTTTGGTTCAGCTTGAAAGGCATCTTGTATGGATAGCCAGTTTAGTGAGTAACTGTTTGCTGAAGCTTTCTAGATTGCACACTCCTTTATTTAATTTGGGTCAGATTTATTAGCTTGTCTACAACCATCACTGGTACTGAGTGTTATCTGTGTTACCTTATGGCAGAGATTCCTTTGAGGCCACTAAAAGCTATCCTATTATTTTAAAATAGAATTAACATTTTGATTTTGCACTGAAACACAATGTGCTGAGGCGAGCACTTATTTTCCAATAGCATCTTCATTCCATCATGATTGATGAACTGTATAATAACTGAGTACACAATAGTTCCTTGATAAAGAGTTGCTGGAACTCATATCACTAAAATCTTGAGTTTAATGGTTAACTTTATGTTAGCAAAGGGCTAGTTTCCAAACCAGTCTCTTTAGTTCTTCTGCAAACATTACTATAATGTTTCTGCTGGGTGGCATTCTTTTACTACTGCTCTGGCAAGCAAATGTGCTCCCCCCCCCAAAAAAAAAGCAGGGATCAGCAACCTTTTTGTGCCAGGGGACACATTTAGAATTTTGAGAGTGTGTCTTGGGTACCCATCACAAAGGGGATGTTCTGGGGATATCGCATAAGACGAATGGATGCCACATCTGAAGGAGCAGATAAAGAAACAGAACCACAATTAGGGAGGGGGACACCTACATCGGTCACTGCTACACTTGCTCATTACACCTCTCCTCTGTTCAGAATGGACAAGAGAGTGGTTATGCAATCGTGGCATCCAATAAAATGTGTGGGCATGTTTAAGAGCAAATGTCCAGTGTAGGAGAAGCTGAGTGAGTGCAACCAGGAACTAAGCAGGAAGAGCAAACGATTCCATGTGCATTGTGATTTTTTTTTAGAGGACTTTTAATACTGAGACCATTGGCACCATAGAAAGTATGGTGGCAGCTCTTGTTTGAAAGGAGTCTACTTGGAACTCAGCAAGGGCTGGAGGACACTGCTAAGCCCCCCGATTCACTGGCAGACATGGTGACATTAATGGAAACGTAGGTTTGTTGTTGGGGCTCAAACCTACTGTGCTACTCCCTTTTTCTTCTGGCCTTTTCCTCCCTCACATTTTTAAAATTTGCGTATAGGGATGCTAGACATTCTACAAAGGCAGACTCTAGCCATATATCTTAATCTACTCAGCGACTTAAATTTGCATTTATATATAAAAATTACCACATGCCAATTTGTGTTATTGGGTCCATGCCTGGCAGTGACCCTGAGGAAAGGCCTCTTTAATCTCATCGCTGTGGATGAACAATAGCATAGGCTTTGGCAGAGCTCTTCTTCAACAGTTTGCTAGTATATGGGAATCTATGGAGGGACTTCTCTAGGGCCTATTGTGGACTTAACAGTTCATTGCCTGCATCTCAATTTTAATACGTGGTGCATAATAGTGTGTAGAGATGGTGGCGTTGGGATCCAAGGCTTTGCCCAGGGACAGCTTAGAAGGACCTTGGGGCTGGATTTGCCCCTTGGAACCGAGCAAGAGATGAGAACCAGACACATTGCTCCCCACATTGATAGTCACAAATTGCCTGATGCTAGCTTACTAGTTTAAAAAATCTTGCTTTTATAGAAGGTATTTCATATTTTCAAGGCTGCTGGGCAATTTTGCTCAGTTTTTAAAAATTAAAAGAACTGTTTTTCAAGTACGCCATACATTTTAGATGATCCAGATGGCGGTTCTTTCTGATGTTAATTCACCCAGTCAGAAAAGCATTTTGTAGAATGATTAAAATTGGTTTCTCTGTTTTATGAGGGTGCCTGAGAGCATACATCAAGCACTGCAGCTGCACAACCCTATTTTAATAGCACATATGGTCTTGCAGAACCCCATTGAAACAAATGAGAGACACATCAGCAGTGTTTTGAACAGTATACTGTAGTGGTTTATCAAGAGTCTGATAAAACTATTTTTGCTGCATGCATGCAAGTACCGCATGTTGCTGGGGGGGGGGTTGTTAGGCTTCTGGCATGCCACAATAGATGAGTAGTGGGCTGCATGTGACTTGGTGGGTTTACCCTTTGTGCAGTCTGGGAATATACCGTATTTATTTTACTTGATGGGTTACAACTTGTGCAGTCCTGGAATAATGACATTTATTTATTTGAAAGGCTTACTGTTTGCTTTAAATCTATCTGCCTTACACACTGTTCAGGACATTGCTGTTTTATTTGGTTTGCAACAATTATGTTACCTTGCATGGCTATGTTTGGTGTTACAGAGCATGTCATAGCATGCACAAAACACTGCTTTAGATTTTTATGATAGTAGAAAACAATAGGAAGTGCTAGGTTGACATATTACATAAGGAGAAGGCAAATATAAATCTTCTATTTATTTAAACTAGTATTGAACTCAATACAAGCCATGAAACAGCTGTAAAAACATCACTTACAAGACCCTGAACTACTAACTGCTATAGGCACTGTTCTGCAAATCCTGCTTTTTTCCAAGATGCTAAATAAAAAGGTTTTTTAGAGAGATGAAATCTACAAATTAACAGTTATTTGGGTCTTCCTGGCGCTGAAAAAGATAATATTGTATAATTCTGGGGGGAAATGTTTTGAATTTGTTGGATTTTGTTTGCAGTATATGTGAAATGCATATTTGTTTCTCCTAGGCAAACACAGATAGGACCAGCTTTAATCTCAGTCTGTTTGTTTCATTTCAGGCCCCCATCCACAGCAATGTCTATAGCAATTGCTGGAGAACCAGAATCCCTAAATGAAGACAGAAAAGGAGCAGAGAATACAAAATCATCACATCTAACTATATCGGGTAGGGAGCCTGGGGAAAATAAAAAAGAATAATTTCATTTAGATAAGTGGGAATGCCACTTAACGCAGGCATCTCTTGGTATTAGAATATAAGTTGAAAACTGCACTTTGGCATAATTGTTTTTATACGGAGTCTATCTACAAAAAACCTGTTCAGGTATAACTAAGAGGTGTACCTCAGGGATACTATGCACATTTAGGAAAAGCATTGCATCATTTCTGAGAGCTCCTAGAGTGGTTGCATGATTGAATTCTCCACAATTTGAAAACCTTGTCTACAGAGAGCTAACTTGTTCGGGGTTTGATTCTCCTTCCTGCAGCACCAGTTGTGCAGGTTGTTCTTAATATGGGGCAGTATTCAAACATGCAGTACCCCACTGCACTCTTGACTGCCTGAACACTTACAATCCCAGCTTGATTATCAAGATCACCTGTAGGAACTTTGCTGGTTGTTCCTAGAGTTGGTGAGGTTCAGCTGATGTCCACAAGACAGAGCCTTCAGTGTCAGTATCATTGGCCCAATCCTATGAAATACTTTTCAAACAGATATTTAATAGGTGCCTTCTGTAATAAATTTAAATATTTGCTGAATTTTTTATGTTGCTAGGCTTATGAAGACAAGAAAAAAAGCTTTCTGCAGTAGGTAGCCAGCAAACTGTGGCTTTTAGGTTCTATGTGGTTTTATTGTATAGATAATTGCTGTAAACCACTTGGACTTTTTAAAATGAAATTGCAGTATACAAGTGGTTGTTTTTTTAACTAGGGGTTGTGCTGTGCTCCTACTCACACACACACACACACACACGGCACAATTCATACTAAAGACAACACATGGTAGCAGAAGTGAAATACTTTATTGTGGGAAGGTACAATGGAATGTTGCCTATTTTTCCCTTGCAGTGTCTCTTCCTTCTCATTGTACTCGAACAATTGCAGAAGTTTGAGTAAAGCAGGGGTGGAGAGACACTGAGAGGAAAATTGTGGTTTTAAACAACAGCATAAGTTTGAATAAAGCAGGGATGGAGAAGCACTGGGGAGTTTGTTTTTTAAACTAGTGCAAAATAAGGAAAAATAACAGAGATGGGTACAACACAGAAACTAACATCAGAAAGCTAACACAACAGAACCTTTCCCTACTCACTTATTGCTGTACTCAAACCTTGTTTTAAACAGCTGCTCCCCAACCCAGTGTCAGCACCTGCTCACTCTACTCAAATCTATGTCATTGTTTAAAATTGCCACTATTTCATCGCAGTATTTTTCCATCCCTGCTTTATTCAAACCTCTGCTGTTGTTTGAAACCACTACTCTCTCCCTGTCAGTGCTCCTACCTTCTCTCTCCCATGGCATGGCCACTGGTGTTGTGCTGTCTGAACCAGCAGAAATTACCCCTCTATCGTTATATAGCCCATGTCTCCTACATAAAAACTCTCTAATCTTTCTCCATTTCAGCTCTTGACCATTTTAGAAAATTATATCAGGAAAACAAAATAGTCAAAACCACACAAATAATTTGAAAAACTGGTGCAATAATTTCATCTGTATGTTACTTCCTTGATATAATGTAATGGCTAAAACTACTGAGAATTACCCGCTGAAGAAAGTGTATGCTTTAAGCAAGTCTATCACTACTCAATGTGGACGATTAATCTGAGGAAGTAATTTGGCAGCAGAGTTGCTTGATCCTCATTTTTTGCAGATCTCGCAACCAAGAGCATGTCTGTCCCAGATGAACTTGGAGCATGTGGGCATTCTAGAACCTCCAGCTATGCAAGCCAGCATTCAAAAGTTTCAGGTAGGAGGTTTCTTGATGTGCACTATTAATTACTTCAGTATATTTAGCAAAAAAAAAAAACTTCTGTGAGATTAATTACCTGCTTTTTTATAAGCTGTGATGGATTTACAGACAATTTAAGTAAAAATAGGAAAACAATTTTAACAGCAAAGGCTTTTATGTGGAAGCCATTTTAAAAGCACACTCTTGACATGAATTACATGAATTACAAAAATGGTCAAAGGGGTAGGCATTACAGTACTTTTAAAAATGCTACTCCTGTGTTTTTAACTGTGTTGTGAAATTAAACGGCTAACACTTTCTACTGAACCTCCATTATAGGAAAAGCTTTATACTGACCGAGTCAAACCATTCGTCCACCTAGCTCAGTATTGTCTCTACTGACTGACAGCTATCCACTAGGGTTTCAGACAAGGTACATTCCCAGATGACAGAGGTTGAACTTGAGACCTCCTGCATGCAAAGCAGAAGTTCTAACACAGCCCTTTCCTTAAAGGAGATTTCAAATACGTCAGGCTGCTGTTTAAAATACCAGGAGCAATGCCAATTAAAAGGAAATGTCAGTGACTAATTTGTAAGTAGAGTGTCAAAGCCGAAGTGAAGCAAGACAAACTTGCATTTCTTTAGTGAAATGCAAGCACTTAAAGCAAATTATTATGCTTGTTGACCCAGGTGGCGCTGTGGGTTAAACCACAGTCTAGGACTTGCTGATCAGAAGGTCGGCGGTTCGAATCCCTGCAGCGGGGTGAGCTCCCGTTGCTCGGTCCCAGCTCCTGCCCACCTAACAGTTCGAAAGCACATCAAAGTGCAAGTAGATAAATAGGGACCGCTCCAGCGGGAAGGTAAACGGTGTTTCCGTGCACTGCTCTGGTTCGCCAGAAGCAGCTTTGTCATGCTGGCCACATGACCCGGAAGCTGTCTGCGGACAAACACTGGCTCCCTCGGCCTATAGAGCGAGATGAGTGCCGCAACCCCAGAGTTGGACACGACTGGACCTGATGGTCAGGGGCCCCTTTACCTTACACATGATGCAAATCAGTCAGAGTGAATGGGGGAAGATATTAGTCAGAGTAGTCAAAGAGACTGTTTTAAAAATGTTATGCTATGAACCGCCCTGAGACCTGTGGGTATAGGGCAGTATACAAATTTAATAATAATCATTCATACATACATAGGGACCCAGGTGGCGCTGTGGTTAAACCACTGAGCCTAGGGCTTGCTGATCAGAAGTTTGGCGGTTCAAATCCCTGTGACGGGGTGAGCTCCTGTTCCCCGGTCCCAGCTCCTGCCAACCTAGCAGTTCGAAAGCACGTCAAAATGCAAGTAGATAAATAGGTACTGCTACAGCGGGAAGGTAAACGGCGTTTCCATGTGCTGCTCTGGTTTGCCAGAAGCGGCTTTGTCATGCTGGCCACATGACCTGGAAGCTATACGCCGGCTCCTTCGGCCAATAATGTGAGATGAGCGCGATCCCAGAGTCTGTCACGACTGGACCTAATGGTCAGGGGTCCCTTTACCTTTACCTTACATACATAACCAAATTGCCGTTTTAATTATTTCTTTGAGCCCCTTCTCTGGAAGAAGTATATTAAGCAGAGAGTTAGCCATACAGGACAAGAAAGGAGCAAGTTTTCCCTTCATAATCTTAACCAATATATGTTCCATGGGGACCCACAAGGGCTTTTGGCCTATCCTCAGTCCCCTAATAGTCTTTTCCCTGGATATCTGTAGAAAACAAGCTTCGGCTTGTTAACTAGCTATCCTAAGTGGTAATGAAGCTACAGTACATTGCAATGCCAGTGTCTTGGTGCAAGGAATGACTTCCAGATTCACAGCAGAGCTCTGAAGAATTTCCTTCTGTCCCCTTTGCCTTAGAATAGGTAAAAACTGCAATCTGATTGCCTCTCATTCTAAGAAGTCCCTTCCACCCCACCCACCCGTCCTAAACTGAATTGAATCTATTGTCTCATTTATATATTTAACTCAGTAATTGCTGGCCCAATCTGAACACTAGTGTACTTAACTGTGCTAATCATACAGTCTTCCCCTGCCTCCATTTTTCTCCTTTCTTCGTTGTGCCTATTTCTATATTAGAATTGCCTTGGGAACATAGACCTGACTCCTTATTCTTTCTAAAATGTCATGTTCATAGATGGTCATGTGCATCTCATTTTTTAATTATTGTTTTTAAGTTATTTGATACTGTGGCTGCCTCTTTGATGTATTCAAAGTAAAATTATTTTGTGATTCTTTCACTAACCAAATGAATCCCAAATATTTGACATGAGTGTCATATTTAAGGTAGAAGTGGAAACCAAAATCCTGCAATTCAGTAAAGTATAAGCCTTGGCATCAAAATAGTAGTTCTGAATCATTCTCTTCTAGGGTATAGCACCTGCCACTCCAGATCATCCAGTTTCTCTGATCTCTGTCATAAGAGAAATACTTCTGTGGGAAGCACGTCAACTGGTATAGGTAGTATTCTGGAGCCATGCGAAGAAGATGAAACCAAAAGGACTGAGGATAATTTGGAAGTGCCCGTGAAAGACACAACCTCAGAAAAATTCAGCAGGTACAAGACTTGCAAAATACTTTTTCCAGTTTGCTCAACTACTTATGCAGAAGTATTTTAGAGTTACACTGTGATCTAAATGTTATATATAATAAATATTTCATAGGCACCCAGTGAAACAGGATTCTGTGGAATCACAGCTAAAGAGGGTTGATGCCACCAGAGTGGATGCAGACGATATTGTTGAAAAAATATTGCAGAGTCAGGACTTCAGTTTGGACTCAAGTGCAGAAGGTTTGTAAAGCACAGGAAAATGAAAAACCTGATTAAATATTGGCTCCAAATTTCCTCATTCCTGAGTGGGCCTGCATTCCAAATGAGTTAGGTCCAAAGTGATCCTACCATGAGAAGACAACTCTGCTCACACAAGTGAGGGAGGATCTGCAACTTCTGCTAACTCCCTTTTCCACTTGGAGTCTCCCACATCATTCCCAAGGGTTTCTGAATCCTGGGGCTTGGGTTTTCATGGGTGCAGAAAGTGCACCACAAAGGAAGGGGGCAGGAAAGGTCCATTCCACAAATGGAGTTCTGCAAGCTTATTCTGACATCCAAGTCAAGTGTGATAACATTGCATGTTATGAAATTTGACTTTTTCTTTTTCAGAGGAAGGGCTAAGACTTTTTGTAGGCCCTGGAGGGAGCACTGCTTTTGGAAGTCATCACTTACCCAATAGGTATGTATACTAATTCTACATATCTTCCCTACCCACTACACAATAAGCAACAAAGACCACATATGAGCAATTCTAAAATTTGGAAACATGCTCCAGTAATCATTTGGACATATCCTTTTGGTTTTGTTTGTAATTTGAAAATTGAACTGCTCTTTCTTTTTCTTTCTTTTTTTAATTTTAAAATTCTTTATTCAGATAATTTTAAAAAGATACAAAACAAAACAAAAAAAGTAATTTAGTAAAAAGCCAAAGAAATATCAAAAGAAATACCACATTTACATAGTATCAAAAAACATTTACACCAAAATTGGTAAAAAAGCATACATAAATGAATCAACATCACAAAGAAGGGGGGAGAAGAGAAAAAAGAGAAAAGGAAGAGAGGGAAAAGGGGGGAAAATACTTCCTATTATTTACAGCACGCTTCCCTTTATGTATTCTTTGTCTATTGCTATATCTCCTACTTTACTTATTTACAGATCTCTCAATTATCTATTATTATGTTTTCTCTTCTTATGTTTTTATTCTAAGCACATCACTAAATTGTTTTCTAACTTTTCTTTCTCCAGGTAATCTGGACATATTTCCATTCTTCCATAATTTTTTTGCCTAGATACATTTCTGATTATAGCCGTTAGTTTCGCCATCCTCAAATAATCTATTAATTTTTCCTGCCACTCTTGAACCGTTGGTAATCTATCTCCTTTCCAGTTTGCTGCAATTAGAATCCTGGCAGCTGCACTTGCATAGAGTAAGATATTTACTCTATCCTTTGGTATATTGGATGGGATCAGACTTAATAAAAGAATTTCAGGACTTTTCTCGAATGTACATTTCATCATCTTTTTCATTTTGTCATATATCTTATTCCAATAATCGGCTACTTTTGGGCATGTCCACCAGCAATGATAGAAATTTCCAATTTTCTTTTGGAATTTCCAGCATTTTCCTTCTCCTGATTTATAGAATTTTGCAATCCTTTCTGGGGTTACATACCATCTGTGGAACATTTTTAATATGTTTTCTCTGATTGTCATACACACCGTGAAATTTAGGTCGGTTTTCCACAATTTCTCCCACTGGTTTATGGTAATCGTTTTGCCCACATCTGTAGCCCATTTTATCATGACATCTTTGGTTACCTCATCTTTTAATTCCCACTCCAATAGAAATTTGTACATCCTCCCCAATGGTTTTTTTTATCATTTTCTATTATTAATTCTTCTAATTTTGACTCCTTTGCTGGAAAGCCAATCTCCTTATGTACTTTAAAGATACGTTGGATCTGCCCATAGTGTAGCCAACTTGAACAGTATACTTTGATCTCTTCATAGACTTTAGATTCCATTTGTTGTTTTCTTTTACCAATTGCTCCCGGTAGGTTGGCCACTTGGCAGCTCTTATACAATTGCCCATTGCCGTCATCTCTACAGGAGATGCCCACCAGGGGCTTTGGGGTTCCACCAACCCTTTGAATTCATGGCAAATATGGTACAGCAATTTTTTAATTATATGATCCAAGAATTCTTTTTGGTTTCCTTTATACTCCAATAAGAGGTAGGCATGCCACCCCTTGATATTTCTGAATCCCTCTACTTCTAGAAGCTCTTGGTTTTCTAAAGTGAGCCATTCTTTGATCCAGCAAAGGCTGGCCGCTGCATAAGTACAGTTTCAGGTCTGGGACCCCCCTCCCCCCAGCCTCCCCTCTCCTGCACCTCCGTTAACAATTTATATTGGATCCTAGGTTTCCCTCCTGCCCAAATAAAGTTACTTAGGATTTTCCTCCACCCCTCCAGAGTTTCTTTCTTCCCTACTAGTGGGAGCATCTGAAAGAGAAACAGGATCTTTGGCAGGATCACCATTTTTATTGCTGCTATCCTTCCCGAGAAGGATAGATATAGCTTCTCCCATCTATTCAGATCTTCCCTTATGTCTTCCATAATTTTAAATAATTATTTTCGAATAGGTTAATGTTACTAGCAGTCACATTTATGCCTAGATATTTTACCTTCTTTACTATTTGCCAACCTGCCAATTTCTCCAGTTCTTCTGCTTCCTTCTTCCTTATATTTTTGATTATAAGTTTAGTTTTATTAACATTTACTTTGAATCCAGATACCTCTCCATACTCTCCCAATTTTTGTTTTAATTTAGTTATCGAATCAATTGGGTCTTCTAGCATGATTATAATGTCATCCGCAAAAGCCCTTATTTTGTGTGTATATTTTTTCACTTTAATTCCTTTAATTTCCACCTCGTCTTTGATCTCATTCAACAGGCATTCTATTGACATAATAAATAATAAGGGCGAGAGCGGGCAACCCTGTCTAGTTCCTTTGCCAATTACAAACTCCTCTGATAGGTTCCCATTCACTATTAATTTGGCTGTCTGTTTCTTATAAATTGCTTTTATCCCTTTTCCCTTTAAGTCGTGACCTAACATGTTCCACTCAGTTCAGTGGAGTTTAAGTGCAACTAACTAAAGAATCCAACTCCCAGTGTTCAAGTGTGTGTAATTAAACCATTAATTCTATTTTGTGGGTATTTGTTTCAAATTAGGTAACATACTAGGCATAGAACTAGATGTTTCAAGAGATACCCAAGTCATCTCGGTCAAAAACAAATCAAGTTTTCTCTCATATAATATCTAAAAAAACAAAAATGTGTGATGTGGTAACATTGAACCTTGACTTTTCTCTTCCCTTTCATTAACTACCACTCACTTGGCCAAGGACATCACACATTGCAGAGACACGTAGGCTGCTGTGTTTTGAAGGCTGCAATTAGCCCCTTGTAATAAATATCAAGTTTCCTCCTGTTCAAGAGTGTAAAATTCTGTTCCGGTATTTTCTACTACCTTTAATTTTTCAGGGTTGGATCTGGAGCATATGAGCAAGTGGTGATTAAACGCTAGAGGAACAGGACTACAGTGGCAGAATTCGAGGAACTCCAGAACTTGCTTATTTCCCAGTACTATTGAAGATGGGTGTTTCCAAAACGCAAGTTTCCATTCACCCGAGTTGTCGGATTGGGTTGCTCAAACTGAAAGTGCCCTCTTCTGTTATCTACCTGTGGTATAAGGGTGAATTTTTCGTCTTTGAGTACTTTGCCAGCCATTGTGAATGTGTTGGTAGATTTGTTACATTGTTCTATGTGTCAATCAAAGCACCTTTTTTGAAGATAGGACAAATGGTATCTGACTTGACTTTAATATAGTGAAATCAATTGTCGGTATGTAGAAACGCATTCAGTAATGTTCTCTAATTGCAACCTGGCTGCTGTTGCTTTTTAATCCCTTAAAAAGTCAAACACATTATCTATTTCAGTCCTTTTCTGGGAGTGAGAATCTTGCCTCTCAAGTATTGGCTTAATTGTTCCTGTCAAACTAGAATTGCTGCAAAATGGGAACAGCTGCTTCAAGGAAGTGAGCCAGTCAGCTGTGCTTTGAAAGAAATAGGATAATACTGCTACAAATGTGTGCAACTTTAAGACTAAGTCACATGTAAGAACTAGTTTATTACTTAAAATGAGTGACTAGCTATGACAAAATTAAATCTGTATTGAATTACACAGTCATCACTGCTGACAAGATTTGAACCCTAGTACTTTATAGTATTCAAAGATAATTCTCGCTGACATTTGGTGTGTACTGAAAAACGAAAGTACTACATCATAGGAGATATCATTGAATAATAACCAGTAATGAAAAGTCTAGAGCATACAGTAGGATGTTGTTTAGCTCATACAATATTAAATCAAACCATTTAACACTTAAAAGAGTGCCTTGTTCCTGAGGAAAAAGGAGTTCGGAACAATTTCTTATAAAGCTTTAAGAACAACCATTAAACAGCTAACTGCTATATGCTTAAGCTGTCAAGAAAAGCACTTTATATAATTTTCTTCACCCCATCTGAAACCAGAATCTTGTATTTTAATTAGAATTGCTAACTCAGGCCCAGTGTAAATGAGGCATGGATATGAGCAAATAACTTACCTCTGTACTTGCTCCATTTAAAAGGTATTTGCCCTGTTCTACCTGATACATACCTGATGTGTTTGCAACTGCCACACATGTGGTATAGTGCAGTGCAGTGCTGGCCATGCAGAATTGTCTGCATAGCTTGTTTTAAGTCATCTCATTTTAGTCCATTTCATTCAGTTCTTAAGACAGAACTCTTTTATTTCAGTGGAACTTGTGCAGATAAAGAGTTCCTGGTACATATAAATTTGCACAAATGAAACATGTAATGTGCCTATGCAACAGTTTCGACAAAGCGTTTTCTGACAACATAAACAGCCCATTTTATTTTTGTAAAAAAAAATTTAGGGATTTGGAGTGAAGGCTGCCAACAATTCAGAAACATATTAACAGTTAGTAGTGGGCTTCAGGTGTGAAAAAAGTTAGTCACTAGAATTAATCAGTATCTTCAAAACCACTTTGAGTAAGCTAATGAGTTATTTGGCCTGTGCGGAACATTGATGTTCTTATGAATTCCCTGGAGTTGGTCAATGTTTGTTATCTTTCTCAAGAAACATAATGAAAGATTTAAGTTCTTAGCTAAATGAAGGAATTTTGTATCTTGGAGATATGTCACAACTCATTTTTATTATTTAAATCATATGTGTGAATTGTTAAAATGAGAACCATTTCTTCTGTATTATGGTACCTGGAAGTAACTTGTCACTGCTTCATAAAACATTTTATTTAGCTTGAATTGTTCTAATTGAGTTCAAGTAAATATTTAATTTTTTTAAGCTGCTGTTAAAATAATGCAAAGAGAATGCACAACAAAACTGAAAGATACAGTGATCTAGGTAAAATAATCTGTTGAAAAATTGCTAGTTCTAAAAAGTGTCAGTCCTAAAAGATGAGTGATTTGGAGAGAACAAATTGGCATGAGGGAGAAAGAACACAAGGGATAAAAAACTGACTTAAGGTCACTAACTATAAAGGAACTATCATGTTCAACGTTCAAAAAACTATGTATTGCTTGTTTACTCAAATGCAATGTTGGTCACTTCTAGTGTAAATACCTGCATTCCCTGACTTAATACACATTACACAAAGGCAATTTTCTCTTGTACCCATCACACTGGTAATTTTTTGAATTCCATATGATAGTTCAATTAAACAGCTATTATGCACTTTAGTCAACTGAGCCATTTTAATGAAGTGATTCCATTTGTGTCCCCAAGACATGGGAAATGAACTTCATATTCATATATGGCATTCATTTTGTGTAAACTGTACAGTGATACCCAAAATTAACATTTTTTAAGTAAAGTCTGATTTTTTTACCATAGAATACTTGATGTAAAGTGGTCTTACAAACTCAATAAAAGTTTTGTCTTCAATCTGCATTTTATGTGCTGTTTTTCTGAACAGAGAATCAAAACAACAAATGCAAAGGGTGTTTGCAAAAGTAACTAATTTCAGTTTATTAAATTGAAAGGAGCAAATGAATGGCATTCCATCCCCACCAAATTATTAGCTTAGAAAGGAGTGGGGTTATCTTCCTTCTCTCTAATACAAAATAGTATGCCAAAAGGATACAGGCTAAATTTTGGGAGGAGCTGTATCTCATTTTTAGGTTAATTCCCTGCAGAAAAAAGGCCCAAGACAGGAATAGTTCAGTTGTTTAGGTTTCCTGATGAACTTAAATCTTTTGTATTCCTTGTACTAAGTTTAATACTGACCTATTACAAGTTTAAAAATTCATTTATGTTTTGTAAGTGCAATGGGGCTTTGTATATTAATTTTTTAGTAGAACCAGTGCTCTTCCCTTTCCTAGAGAAGAGAATCAATTAATGATTTAAGCATCTCTAGCACCATTGCTTTCCTTGCTCATTTATATTGGAACCTCTGTACAATTTAGTAGTCTGATTCAAAGGCTAGAGGAAATTAAACTGCATTTTGTATTGGGGCTTGACTTGCAGACATTCTGTAAAGTCAGCTTTAGCTTCCTGTGCTAGGTTCACATTTTCTACCTGTGTTTATACCCCGTCAGCATGATTAATTCCACTGATACAGATTGCTGTGATTTCTCAAAATGCTTTTTATGCTATTTTGATTTGTTAGGTACTTTTGTTCTAAAACATTACAAGTTTGATCTATTTACTCTGTAAAATCTAGAGAAATGACAGCTCAAAAGCATGAAAACAAAATATTCCAGTATTAAATAACATTTAGACACTGATCATTCTTTGGGACAAACAAAATATATCTTATTTTGTTTCCATTACAACTATTAAAGCAGTTTACTTTAGGTATTCACAAGTAAACTGCTGTAATGGTTGTCATTGTAGTAAGACAATACAAAACTTTGACTGATGACAAAAAGTACTAAACATATAACCATGTTTTAGAGCACCATTGTGAGACCTTGCCACAGCTTTTTAGTGGTTTCCCCCCTTTGTTCTGCCTTTTGTCATCCTCTCTATGAGTCCCACCTGCAGAAAAGTTTCCATTTGTTATTTCTGTGAAAAGCTCACATTTCCTCTGCAGAGCAGCTACATTTCCATCAGCAATCTAACTGGCATCCCACTCTTACGGGCTTATTGTAAACATGATTAGTAACTGCTACTTGTATTGGTAGTAAGGAATACTTAGTGATTTTCTGCCTTCAATCCCAATACTGAGTAAGTGGTTAAACTAAACTTTGCAAACAGGATTGTCTTGGACTATTTAAGTCATTTAAGTGACTATTTTATGTAGTAAGCCCTAGTAGAAACTATGCTGGGTTTTCTTCTCTATTCTCATCCCAAAAATGATTCATCTGAAGCGACACTATAATAGCAGAGAACACCAGGGAAAATTAGTGGCTACGGTTGTACGCTCTGCAAGGGCTTAGAACCGGGCCAGGCTGGGAAGTGATGCAGTGTTCTGGTTATAGTACAAGGAGAAAGCTGCTGCAGTGCAACTGTAATAGAGAGCATTACATTCTAAGAAGGTAGAAGTAGAAAAACAATATGGTAATCTATCCTAGCATCTTTAAATGTGACAAGTGAATTAGGGAAAAGGTCAAAGAGTAACAAACCATCTCTTCTCTTGCCCAATCATATTTGTTGTCTCTGGTATAAAAACAACAACACTGCAGTCATCCTCTGACTCTTTACCAAGGTGGTGGTGGTAGGGATATTGGGAAAAGCTGCATCCCTTTTGGTTACATGAGGACAGGATGCCAAGCAAATGCTTTCTGGAGAAGCATGCCACCTTGTGGTTGAAATTGTTGCAATATTAGAATTGTCTAATATTTGTTTAGAAAAGGCTGTTTACTGTTACACAGGAACAATATTTATGTACAACTACATCTGCTCATATGCCAATCTGTTTACCAACTATTGTAATTAAAGAAAAGCATACTTGAACAGGTAATACATGCAGGAAGCAAGACATAACTTCAGTTACTTGAGGCTTTAATAAGGCTATCCTATGACTGATGACTCCCATCTTGCACATAACTCATAGGAATAGAGGCCAGAATTTAAAAAGGAGGTCACACCCTTCTCCTTGATCAAACCATTTTAAGGTTAAGACTAAGGAAAAGAATTGCTGTTCCTCCTTTCTATAATCAAAACTTAGCAGTCCCCCAAGGTTATGCTGGTGCTTTGGGGGTTAGAATCAGTTCGTGGATGAGTTGAGAAAATGTATTTTCCAACTTTGTTTAGCAAGTAGTATTCTACAATCTTATTTGAAGGTCCTTATTGGACAGCATCTACAAACCCATTTCTATATAGAACTGTGAATGGTTCTGAAGAAAACTATTTTAAAAGCACACAGAGAGAGAGCATCACACCTAGCATTAGTTAAGCAACTAATTTAGTTCTCAACTAAACTTGTACTATAAAGATACTGACAACGGTGCTGTTGCATAATATAGTACACAAACTTTGCAAAACCACCTTTCAATACAAAAAATGCATCTTAAACATTACTTTTTCTGTTTGCAGACAGAGAAAACTTTTCTGACTTCTGTTCTACTAACTACTGTTGTAAGCAATTGGAGTGAGAAAGGTACGTTTATTTCTCAATCAAAATAATTAGGTAGGAACATCTTATTCTAGCCCACCTCAACACAAAAAGATGGCACCTGATCCAAATATTTAGTAGCCAGTCCAATCTGCTGAGTTTTTAAATCCAGCAACTAGCAGAATTCTGCTCACTGTACTCCTCCAGTTAGCGAAGTAGTACCAAGAACAAGTATTTTTGAAAGCATTTGCTAATTCTCCATCTCTTCATTTTCATATTCAGCATCAATCAGCACTGCAGATCCGTCATGGCTGAGTGCAACTTTGCCAGTTATGAGATTGCTTAGTGTTTCAACTGTTCCACAAAGTTTATTCACTTTAGGATAAGAAAAAATGTTTGCAAGAGGTATGTAGACAGAGTTTCCATTAATAAATGGCTGCAAACTTTTATTGTTGGCTTCTGTTAAAGGCAGATGCTTGAAATACCTCAGACTATGGTGAGATGGTTGGAATTTGGGTTCTGTTTCAGAGTCATAACAGGGTTTTTTATATTCAGTTTTTACGTGGTCCCATAGTCTCCTTGCAATTATTTGTGCTGTCCAAATAACTTCATTGACCACTGCATTCTGCAAGTACTTTTCATCTTTAAGGCTTGGATATTCAGCTTTGAAAAGCTTTGATATGGAAAACAAAGATGCAGCTTATATATTGTTAGCACAATCTAACTGTTCAAAGCATTTCACATACTCAGCATTTTATGTTGCAGAATTTTAAATTAGGCATAGCTCTACTGGACCTTTTCTAACATGTTTACAATACACAAAATAAAGTTGAAAACCGCCTGTCCTTACTTGTTTGACAAATGCAATTTTAATTCTCCTGCTGATTTTTAAGATAGACCATAGCCTACAACTGTGTAGCTTTCTCACCATAAAATGGTTGTGCATGCTCCTCAGTTCAATTTTCAATAACATCTATCTGTATGTGTGTGTTTTTTAAAAAACAAAAAACCTCAGAAGCGAGCCCTGTAGTATGCGGTGAGTAAGCCTCCCTGCAAAATTTGGTAGAATTTGGGCAAACTATCAAGCATAGCTGCCAAGTTATCCCTTTTTTAAGGGATTTTCCCTTATGCTGAATAGGCTTTCTCGCGAGAAAAGGGAAAACTTGGCAGCTATGCTATCAAGAGCCCTATCACAATACAATCCCTTGCACATCTGCTGAAAAGCTGCACTGAATTTAATGGAACTTGCTCCTAAGTAAGTATAAATAGGCTTGCAACCTTAAAGTAACAAATCCTTAGCTTTTCTTCCATAAGTTACCCACTTACTGGAAATAAAACAAAAACAATTTTAAATTAATTTTAAGCAATATGGTTGATACTCCTACACTGCCTTATTCCCATCTTAAAAGTACAATCCAAGTTCAGAGTGGCCCACCGAACAGAGTGTTAGGCTTGGACCTGGGTTTAAATCCAGCTAATGCTAAGTCCTAATGCTAATGCTTTTATAGGTTTAAAAAGGTAAAAAGCTAGGAATTACAGCATAAAGGCTTAATGAAGTTATTAAAACCAAGTGTGCTTCTACAGTTCAATATCTAATAATGCTTACTAAACACTGAAACTGGGAAGAAAACATTCTAAGTAACATTTTCCTCCCTGGATAAATGATTTCATGTTTGATAATATTTTAGGATTAATTAACAATTATTCTCATACTTTTTGTCATTTTAAATGCCCAGTTGCCTCTCCATGCCATGTGTCCATCAATCATAACACATTTGTTTGAAAGCAGAATCAAAAGAACTTCTTTCCTAGTATGTATTGTGTGACATTGACTGCTGATCAGTCACAAGGTTCATTGGATATCAATTCAGCACAAACTCAATACATAGACTTCTATTTCAGTTATCGTGTTATGTTTTACTATGTAACCCCTTTATACTGAATTTATTCCTCCTTACAGAAGCAGAAGATCTACTTACAGTTTTATAAACATGTTCCTTGCATTTCTCAAAATGTGTAGGTCCATCATTCTGGTATTTTCTCATAAACACACCTATTTGTGTACAAGATCCAACATCTTTTTCAGGAGGTGGGGCTCCTAATCCAGTAAACTCCACAGTATAATCATAGCGAGCTGCAACATCTTGGGCCCTAAATTTATGACAAATTGTGCAAGTAACTTTGAAAAACCAATTCCAACATCTCTATCTTGCTCATCAAACACGTGTATAATGAGTATTGCTGAATCTCCCATCACAAGTACAAGCCATTCTTGGGAGAGAGGCAGTTCTTCCTTCCTATTAACAATGCCTGTGTGGATAAGTAGATGTAGAGAAATGGAAGCAGTGACAGGAGATTGTAGCTGTTAGGAACAAAGACACCTCCTCACCAGCCCAACAGACAAGGCCAATGAGACAAAAACAACTCTGTTCTGTCCAACCCTGAATTTGGAAACAACGCAACACTGTTGCCAACAAACTTTTGTTCTGTCAATTAGAAATATACCCAGCCTTCACTGACTTCCAGAAGGAGCTTGTTCTGTTCTTTAGACTATGAAATAGACAGCAAAGAGCATAAAGAATAGTAAGTAAACCCTCATTAGAATAGTAATGTGAGAGTTCTCAAACTGGACCATGAACTTTCTTAATAATTCTTAAGCATTATTAAGATAGTGTTTGTGTGAAGGTTTAGTGGAGCTGGTATCCCATAGAAGGATGGGGGGAAGAAGAGGAAATTTGCAGCTATGATGGAGCAAATATGCAGGAATTTTGAGACAATCCCTATATTATAGGATATTCCTGCTTTGAGACCAATCCCACTTACCCTAAAAAATCTCTGTATCTTTACCTACTATAGTGCCTTGCAGTGGTGCTCATGTCTTTTTTTAAAAAAAATGGAATCCCCACAAAGAAGAAAATACATAGATCAGAAATTGTTGTCATTTCTTATCTCACCTACATTCCACATATTGTGAGATTATTGGGGTGCAAAAAGCTACGCCTAGACAACCAATTGTTGTCCTTCACTTTAATTACTGTTATTTACAAAATGATTAACATATAAGATAGGCATGGCAGTCACCACAGTATATTCAAAATCATGAAAGCTTCCAACGAGTATAGCAAGGTTTTATTTTATTACCCCACTGCCTACACTAAAATATACACCACTGTTTTTGTTTTACTTTCTGGAAGCATATGAAAGATGAAATGAACTTACCAGTTCTTAAATTGTGCACGATTCCATTCAAATTTATGATCTGGGTGTCTGAATAATGTTACAGTTGGAAGCAAACAATTAAATTCTGAGTTTGGTGTTGTTATTACAACCATGGCTGGAGACATAAAACCAAATACCACTTCTGGGAATTTGTCCAGCTCTTCTGCCTCCAGGTGTTCTATTCTGAAGATAGAAGGTTACAAGGATCTTCTTACCAAGTGGACCGACTGAGTACATACTTGAATGAGGTAGCAAAGCTGTATAACTACAGTAAGTCTGATATAAGAAAAAAATACCTTCTCAATATAACTTTGTTTTTCTATCTAAAGGTAACACACCACTTTATACTTGATCCAACAAGCCTAGTATTATATATTCCAGCTATGTAGTTCTCCATGGTCTCTAACCAAGACATCTCAGTCCTTACCTAGAAGTTCTACATCTTATTAAAATCTGACAAATCATCAGGTCTGGATGACAATCCACCCAAGAGTTCTTAATCACCATCTATACTTTGTTGTTGTTTAGTCGTGTCCAACTCTTCGTGACCCCATGGACCAGAGCACACCAGGCACCCATCTATACTTAAGGAATGTAAAGTATGTAAAACCATTTTTAAAGGGATCCGGATGGGATCTAGGATTTTACAGGCCAGTTAGTATAACATTTGTTTTGGGAAAACTGATGGAAAGCATTATTAAAGGTAGAATTACAAAACATAGAGAAGAATAAGTCTTTCTGAAGGAGAACCAGGCCTGTTTCATCAAACTTTTAGAGTATAAATAAGCATATAGATAGAGGTGATACAACTGACACTGTACTTAAGACTTTCAAAGAGGTTTTAATAATGTTTCTGTTAAAGACAGGAAATGGAGTAGCAATAAATGGAAAGTTCTTCCAATGGAAGGATGTGGAATACCAAAGGATCTGTATGGGGGCCTGTGCTTTCTAACTTGTTCATAAATTATCTGTAGTTAGTGGTAAGCAGTGAGGTGATTATATCAATTGTACCAAAAGGAGTTCAAAAAGGACCTCCCCAAACGATGGCAGTAAATTTATGCAAGTGTACATAAATGGATGCCCATTGGGGCAAAAAAAAATTTCCTCATTTCACATATATGTTAATTTGGCAGTTAAGTCTGAACTGCCAATGACTGTACAAGAACTAGACCTTTGTGTCACTGTGAATAGCTCGAAGATGTCGACCTAGCATGCAGTACATATGAAAAAGGTGGATTTTATGTTAAGAATCGTTACAAAAGGGATTGAAAAGAATACCGCCAACATCAATCCCACTGCCAATATCATAGTGCTGTTGGACAAAATCTGTGGCGCATCCACACTTGGAATACTGTGTAGAGTTCTGCTTGCCTCTCCTCAAAAAGGATATTGTAGAGTCAGGAAAAGTTCAAAAAAGGGCAACAAAAATGACACCAAAGTTGGAAGATTCGTAAGCCCTAGTTCACACTGTCAGGGTTAATGGCATTTCTCAGCTACAGAAATCTTTGCCAGTTTATAAAAGTAAACTGAAGTTTTTATAGTATAATCTTTGTATGTGCAGAAACTTAGTTTCTGCACATGCTAGAAAAAATTCTAGTTGGAACATGCTAGAAAGAATTCTAGCCGCTTAGCACTTTTCATTTCAGCCAAGAAGCAGGCAAAATATTGTTTTGACTACATCTCCCTTCAAGGTAACTAGGAACATGTATCAGCTACCCAGTGAGCAGTTACACTTTAATTTTGATTCTCTATCTGCCTGGATTCTTACTTTCTCACTCTCAGTATATTCTTGTATAGTGTTAGATTTTATATGCTGAACTGATTTTTATGCCCAAGATGCACCTGGTCAAGGCTTTGACAAAGAACCACATGATTTATGCCTTTGTAAATTATTACGTGCACGCTATGGCAAGAGGTCTGCGACTCTGCTAATTAATCATCAAGCCAGAGGTCTCCCAGAACTTGGGGGATCTAATCCCAACACACACAGCATATAGTTATTGTGGAATCCAATCCCACAAGATTTTGTAATGGCTGCCAATTTGGATGGCTTTAAAAAAGATTAGACAAATTCACTGAGGATAAGGCTATCAATGGCTATGATATACCTTTACTGTTGAAGGTAGGATGCCTTTGAACAGCAGCTGCTAAGAATCACAAGTGGGAAAGAATTCTGCTGCATTCAGTTACTGCTTGCAGACTTCCCAGAGTGATCTGGGGAAACTGAAAACAAGATGCTGGAGTAGATGGGCCTTTAATTTGATCCTGCAGGACTACAGTATTATGTTATTATCCTGCAGAGCTCTTAGCCTTTCCCCCAAAATTAAGCCTGCTCTAGCATTATGTTATGGATCCTAGGTTTTCCCATTCACACTTCCATTGAGCTATGGGTTCTCCATCTCACCAAACCCTCAGTTTTCCATGAATGTTTCTATGCCCTTTGTTCCAAAGTATTGCTACACCACACAACAGTCTCTACCATCCCAATTGTATTGATTTGTATTGTCCTAAGTTTAAGAAGTTAAAAGATGGCACAGTCCTTTATTTTTGAGAAGTTGCTTGGAACTAGGGAAGAGGAATGTGTGTTATATATGGTAGAAAATGTATTTAAATCGACATGCTTTTAAAACCAAAACCTGAAAAACATTCCCAAATAAAATATTTCAGTAGAATACTCACACTTCAATGCATGTTATCATATCAAAGCCCAGCATACAAGGGTCTTTGTGAGCAACTGAACCCTGATAGAGGATAACTGTCAGACGTCTTTCACTTGGCTGGAGATAGTCACTAGGAAGGGGAGATAGTGTATGCCTACAAGCAAACAGGTTGTACAATATAGAAGACCTCAGATGACATTTACTTTTATGTCAACCAACCCCACCCCATCTAACTGCTGGTGCACCAGGAAGTTCCAACTGAAATCTAAGTCAGGTCAGTACGATATAAGACTGGATTTGCCAGGACTCTACAGTCTGCACAGGAAACACATTTTAATGCCCTTACTTGACAGCATAAGAAACAACTGTGCACAATTAGAAGTAATTCTCAGTGCAAGTTTGATGTTTCAATTTTATTCTTTTTTATCATTTAATATAGTAAAACTGTCTATGCATTTTACATAAAAAATTAAACAATAACATTTTAAAAAAATATTTAAAAAACTAGATAAAAATGGGAAGACGGCAAAACACAACTGAAGATAACCTAGAAGATGCTTTACTTGGGTATACCGTAATTCCCACAAACCGAGTATCTTACTTTCAACAAAAACAGTACAATTTTTTGTGTGACTGTCCCAACAAAGTTTAAGGCTTTGAAAAAAGGAAAGTAACTTAAGAAACTGAAAATGGAGAAGAGTGCAGTTTGCTGACCCGAGCAAAGCTTATCAGGAGCTACCGGTAACTACTCTATCAGATGTATTAGAGAACTGCTAATAACAATATTGGAGAGGTCCAACCAGAAACATACATTGTTCCAAATGTAAAATACCATGGCATAGGATATGACACATAATAATATTCATCCTCAGATTAGTTTTCAGTATCTTTTCTCAGTTGACATTGCTTTTCTTTCCATTGCTAGATTGAGGCGACAGGTATATTCTGTGTACTTTACCTAGTCTGGTACTAGCAACGAAACCACAATATTAAATATTCATTTGTTAACTATTAAAGGTAAAGGGGCCCCTGACCATCAGGTCCAGTCGTGTCCGACTCTGGGGTTGCGGTGCTCATCTCGCTCTATAGGCCGAGGGAGCCGGCGTTTGTCCGCAGACAGCTTCCGGGTCATGTGGCCAGCATGACAAAGCTGCTTCTCGCGAACCAGTGCAGCAGACGGAAACGCCGTTTACCTTCCCGCCGGAGCGGTCCCTATTTATCTACTTGCATTTTGATGTGCTTTCGAACTGCTAGGTGGGCAGGAGCTGGGACCGAGCAACGGGAGCTCACCCCGTTGCAGGGATTCGAACCGCCGACCTTCTGATCAGCAAGCCCTAGACTCTGTGGTTTAACACACAGCGCCACCTGGGTCCCTTTTGTTAACTATTAATATTAATCAAATGAAACATTTTCAAACCTAAAAGGTGCTAACGACTGAAAAATACTAATTATGAAGCCATGTGAAGAAGAGCAAACCATGGTGATCTCACTGTTCCCTAACCCTGGGGAAACACTGTGATTGTCACTGTTTGCAATGTAACACATGCTTTCATTAGGCTGATCACTGTTGGAACAGATAAAGCTAGCTGCACAGTGCTCCACGAAACTCAACCACCACCTGATTATCAGAGCCAGTGAATCCCAGTGCACTGCCAAGCCAAATGGGAAGGTGTTAGGCCCAGTGTGGCCCATGAGCTGCTAGAGGTTCCTCACCACTGCTGTAGCCAACCCCCAATCTCGTGTTAGGAACTGAATGGCAGAGAGAGAGAGAGAGAGAGAGACAGACTCTGAAATTTCCAAGCCACAACAAACAGCTTTTGCAAAAGAAATTAAAGGATTTTTTTTCTCCTTACATTTTCTCCTTCATCACATCTTCACTAATATCTAGCCCAACAAGCACTTCAATGCAGCTGCAGAATTTCAGCATCCAGAGTAGCCTGCCTTCAGCACATCCCAAATCTGCCACCTGTCAATAAGAATTTAATATATTAATAGTCCATAACTAAAACTGATGCAACTTTAAAGTCATTATTCGCTTAGGAATCGAAACCGCTCCTTAATTCTGCATTTGTTTGCACTTAGGATGACATACAGAGGGGTAAATGTAAAGGGACCCCTGACCATTAGGTCCAGTTGTAACCGACTCTGGGGTTTCAGTGCTCATCTCGCGTTATTGGCCGAGGGAGCCGGCATACAGCTTCCAGGTCATGTGGCCAGCATGACAAAGCCACCTCTAGCAAACCAGAGCAGCACATGGAAACACCGTTTACCTTCCCGCCGGAGCAGTACCTATTTATCTACTTGCACTTTGTCGTGCTTTCGAACTGCTAGGCTGGCAGGAGCAGGGACCGAGCAATGGGAGCTCACCCTGTCACGGGGATTCGAACCGCTGACCTTCTGATTGGCAAGCCCTACGCTCTGTGGTTTAACCCACAGCGCCACAGTGGGGATTCGAACTGCTGACCTTCTGCAAGACCTAGACCAGTGATGGGCAACCTTTTGAGCTTGGTGTGTCAAAATTCGCCAAAAAACCGAGCATAACTCGAGTGGCGTGTCACTTCGAGAAAAACCCATTAATTTTGCGATATTTATAGTTTAAATAACAAAAATGTATAATTGTAATATATAACTGTATTTAATAAACCAAAAACTAATTATTTAATCTAACCTAACCAAAAAACCCTTATTTATCACAAAGTGCCCAGAGTTGTTGAGCTTCTTGGGGGGAGCTGCTGACCAAAGTTTTGGAGGTTTTTTGGCGGGGTGCAAAAGTTGCTTTGCTTTTTTGGGGGGGATGCCCCAAAGCTGCTGTGCTTTTGGGGGAGGAAAGAGAACAGAAATAAATGATGAATAATACCTTCGCTGGAACTAACACGCAGCACCGGCATAGTCTGCCAAAGCGCCAAAAAACCCCAGCACAGAATGGGTTAAAAAACGAACGCTGTTACACCCAATCATAGTCTGCCAAAGCGCCAGAAAAAACAGCACAGAAGGGGTTAAAAAACCAATCTCTGGCTACCAGCAACAACAACAAGAAAAAGGATCTGGGTTTTAACAGTGGAGATAAGCTGTAGCAGAGACAAGCAAGCTTTAGCGGGGGCAAGCTGTAGGAGGAGCGGGAGAACAAACAACAACAACAGCGCGAATGGGCCAATGGGGCGCGTGCCAGCAGTGAGGGCTCTGCGTGTCATGTCTGACACGCGTGTCATAGGTTCGCCATCACTGACCTAGGCTCTGTGGCTTAACCCACAGCGCTGCCCGCGTCCCATGATACAGAGGGTTAGTCATACTCAAAACAGACAACTTAGTTGGGTTTCACCCTTAGTTTGCGAAAGGGCAGGGAAGATGTGAGATCTGCCTCCACTGGGGGGGGGATCCAAGGACCCAGTTAATGCAGGATAAAAACTGTGGCTAGCATTAAGGCAAAGTTCTCTGTTAACTCCAAACTAGGCAACCATGGCTTAAAGTCTGTTAACCAACCTTAAGGCACGTTTCCTGGTTTGTACTTAACAGTGAAATCTGGCTTAACAGCAGCTCTTTGTACCAAGCATACAACAGAAGGAAAGGAGATTGTGTGAGAGAGAGGGGGGAAATTCTATCTGGGCAGTAAAAAAACACTTTTCCTCCCCTCCTGTCCTGGTTGACACAGAAACAGGTTCTGTGACTAGAGTGTTGGCTATACAGCTCCACTCTACAAGCCCATAGCTGCCAAGTTCTCCCTTTTTTTAAGGGAAATTCCCTTATGCTGAATAGGCTTCCTCGTGAGAAAAGGGAAAACTTGGCAGCTATGTACAAGCCCTCATGCTCCTAGTCAGTATTTGGAATTGGTCTCCAAGCGGCTGAGAAACTTTAAAATAATAAAGCAAATTTGAGACAAGAGACAAGTAATACAAAGCATCCCCTCTATGATCACCCCCACCCCATTTAAGCTTTCCTTATTTGTACTATTTCCACATGGAAGTGCCTGTCTAGCTCAATTATGTTTAAGTGTGTCAATCACAGCAAGACAAAGGCCAATAATTCTGAAGAAGTGTGCATGCACACGAAAGCTCATACCAATGACAAACTTAGTTGGTTTCTAAGGTGCTACTGGAAGAAAAAAAAATTGTTTCGACTACACCAGACCAACACGGCTACCTACCTGCAATTCTGAAGCAGTTAGCCATACTATAAAGAGCATATTTTGCTAAGAAACATATACAAACCTTTTTAGGTTTATGTTTACTCACTAACTGTTTAACGAACAGGTAGCGTTGTTTGTATAGTGGTGGCATAAATTTAATTGTCCTCACTTCATCCTTTTGCATTTTTGCATCCATAGTCAAGGCTAAAAACAAAAGATAAGAATGTTTTTGAAATACTAGTATATAACAATTATTTTGCAGCTTGGAAATTCTTGAGCATTCTTGGCTCCTGCTTTCCTTTCAGTCTGAAATCTAACACAAAATTTGTCACCATTTTGACAGGAAGCATTTTGGTATTCCGTGTATTTCCTTCACATCTTTTCTCCACAAAACTGGTTGGCAAAACTTGATACAAACATCGATTAGTTTCTAGCTTTTGATATAAAATATGTTATTAACCCACACATTAAAATCATTTTGTTTATTGGTTATTGTTAATAATACAAAAGAGGTTACTACCAGTGCTTCTTTTTCAAGAAAAATAGGTACCGGAACTCACCATGAAGTTGTTACAGCAAGTCACTTGGTGACTCGGGGCAGCTCAAGTTCTCTTAAGATTCAGACAGATGGCTAGAGCGACTTGGAAGGGCCCTTACGCAAACACGCATGCATTCATGCAATGGTAGAGGCCTGGCAGAAAAGCTTAAATCACACCACCGCTACATGTCAAACAGATCGAAGAAGAGGAAATACTAATTGGCCCACCCACCCCATAGCTTGACCAATCGCAGCTAGGAGCTAGGTGGAGTCATAGATCTTTTAAAAAGTAGACTTACACACACTGGTCAGCTTCCATTTTGACTTGAAATGTTAGTTTTGGTCTTCTCAGAAATACAGTATATAAAGGCAAGAAGTAGGCAGGGGGTAGAGCCAACCCACAATGGCACCCCCCTCCCCACAAGAGGTGCCAGAACTGCGCTCCAGAGCACTCCAGCTGAGAAAAAGCACTGGTTACTATCATCATTTCCCACTGCATAATTATTTAACACTTGAAAAGGCCTATTGCTCTTTCTTTAGCACATGCAATTGGAAGTAAGCCATACTGTGTAATCTATATGCATTGCCTCTGAGTAAATATGTTTTAAGATTAAGGTATAAATGTTAATTTGTTCTTTATTAATAGCCATAATATTAAATAAATTCAGCATGCAGCACATAAGCAATACCACATTTTAGTAATGTTCAGGCATTGCACCTGCTATGAACAAGAGATTGGCAAGTCTAATTAGTATGAACTACAAAATTATTTTAAAATGTTTTGACATTACTGGCAACTTTGCTTTTTCAATGATTTTATGAGATTGTCTCATTAAAATGTTCCAGTAGCTTCTTGACAAAATACTAAACAATGGGAAATATATTTTTTCTTATTCCTGTGCTGGGGCTGTCTCTGACTGGCAAATGTATAGCTTTCAAAACAACTGAAATAATTGTGCTAAACCCTGTCTCTAAACACACTGTGAGATAGAAGAAATGGAAAGTGAGCAGGCTCACATCACACACTGTACCCAGCCCCAAAATTGGGCACTATTTCTCCTGTCAGTCTACTCCATAATACAGTAGCCCCAAGTTCAATAGATAGGATTCTGCTCTGAATGCTTCATTATTTGCACATACTTGTTTCTATTCTTTTTTAAATTTTACAGTGCAATCAGGAGGCATTCTGCAGTAGCTATTTAGCTATAAGAAAGATCCTTCTGGCACTAAAGGCTAATGAATTTAGGCTCAATTCTATGCATACATACTTGAGAGTAAGCCCCACGGAACTCAACAGGACTTGCTTCTGTTTAGATAGGATTGTGCTATAATTTTGAAGCCTAGGTTTCTCTGGACTACAGTTCACTTCATACATGAAATCAAGTTCAGAGGAAGCATACTTCTGAATCCAAGATGGAGAAGGGGCCATAGCTCAGTGGCAGAGCATGTGATTTTTATGCAGGTCCCTGGTTTAATGTGTCAAATCTCTAGACATTCTGTGAGGGAAGGGCCAATGTTTTTATTTGTCACAACATTATGTATGTTTGCTTTTTTAAAATTGTAAACTGCCCTGTGATAGAGGGTGGAAGAGAAATTTAATAAAATAAATAAATCCATGTAGACAATACTGTACTGAATGAAGATTACTGTACTGAACAATTATCTCTCTGGCAGCTTTCTATGTTCCTATGGTTGGAACAAGCAGCAGGGGAAAGCCATCACCTTCATGTCCTGCATCCAACGAAGCGGGTTCTAGTTCACAAAAGTATATGTCATTCGCACAGCATTAGAAAAAAGAACGAACCTTGAAGCACCTTAATAAAGGTCCCTAGATTTAGGCTGCAATCTTATACACACACCTATTTGGGAGCAAGTAAACTGAATGAGACGTAGTTTTGAGCCAATATGCCTAGGGTTGTACCACAGACCTACTGCCCAATTTCGCTGCTATTAAATAGATGTAAGCCTAGCACACCACCTACATTTTATGTTCTATATTTTAATAATAATAATAAACCTGCCCAGATTCTCTTTGTTCTCGTTTTCAACCTACCGATGAACCTGTGCATTTCACTTATAAGTGAAGAGACTTGGAACAGCTGGATTTTACATTTTCAAATTATAAGTACCAATTATATTTTCAAATATGGGGCTACTGAATGCACCTTCTTCACAGAAGCTTTAAGCACATTCTGAAACCTGCACAGCACCTAATAGTCTCCTTTGAATGACTGCTACTTCCACCCACATCTAGAATTAAAACGACCCAGGGATCTTTGGATGGAGGGCAGTATAAAAATGTAACAAATAATAGTAACAACAATAACAATCAGCTAGGCTCCCCCGGTCCTGTTTACCTTTCAATCCAGCCTGAAGAAGAGTCCTAAACAAAACAAAAATCCTTGCACAGTATTTTGCAAAGTTCTACTTAACCTAATAAAAGGCTTGCTGCAAACTGAGTGGATTTTTCTTATTATTACAAACCACCTCTTGGTTTTTACAAGGCTACTTTTAACAGACTACCAACACTTGACATTTTAGGTAAAGGGACAAGGGGCGCCTCTACTTTCGAAAACTCGAAGGCCGCGGCCTGCTTCTCCTTTCCTGATAATTTCTACTTTAAAGAAAAGCAACGTGTGTGTTTTGTGGGAAGAAGCGGTGTTTTCACTCCTCTTCCTTCCCAAAGGGCATTTTCCAAGTAGCGAAACGGAACTGGCTCGTCCAGAGGCCTTTCACGGTTCACCCCAGCTAGCCTGAGCGTATATCGAAACGGCGCGGCCCACTCTGAGGAGAGGAGCTTAAGTCCCGCTCTTCGTACTCTCGGAGCCGTATCTGAGGCGCCGCTGCCGCCGCCCTAACGTAAGCGCAGCCTCAGCCCAACCGCCCACTTCCGCTCGCGCCCGCCGCTCTGATTGGTCGCACGAGCCCGGGAAGGCCCTTCCGTCACTTCCGCAGCGGCCGCCATCTTGTTGGCGGTTGGCGGAGCTCGACTCGGCAGCGCTCTCCCCGAGAGGCTTTCGCTCGCCTCCTCGCCGCTGCGGCCTTTGCTCGGCCGACCGCTGTTACGGTGTGAGCGGGAGTCGCCCCTCTCTGGCAACGCCATGGCCAACAACTGCCCCGTCGTGGGCGCCGGGAACTGCCATCAACAGCAGCAGCAGCAGCAATCGCCTCAGCAGCACCAGCAGCCGGGAGGCCAACAGCAGCAGCAGCAGCCTCTCCCGCTCCCGCAGGCCGGCGCCGTTTTGTCGCCGCCGCTGCCGCTGCAGAGCGCGGGGCCCAAGCCGGCGGCCTCGGGGAAGCAGGGCAACGTGCTACCCCTGTGGGGGAACGAGAAGACCATGAACCTGAACCCCATGATCCTCACCAACATCCTCTCCTCGCCCTACTTCAAGGTGCAGCTTTACGAGCTCAAGACCTACCACGAGGTGGTCGACGAAATTTTCTTCAAGGTAAGCCGGGAAGGAACTAGGTCCTTTGGGAGGAGGAAGCCGGCGAGACTCTTGTTTTCATATCCTTTGGTTCGCTGATCACCGCGTGGCCGAGCAGGTTTTCTCTGGCCAGGGCCCAAAAACATAAGGCTCTTCGCAGCTGTCTCTTCCACAATCCAATCCCATACTATTTTTAATATTAATAAATAATAATGAATAATTTATTCCAGTCTCACAATCAAAGGGGAAATGCTGACCTACTTCTTCCCACTTTCGTCAGAGAGAAGGCGATGTAGTTTTAATAAGTGGCTACTTTTTTCTTTTGAAAATGGCTATGCACTTCTTTGTCTCAATCCAAACTCCAGATCTTGTTCTCTCTCTCTTCCCACCCCCCAATATATTACCAGTCAGACTTGTATGTTGGTTGAATTTAGAAACTTATTGCCAGCGCTGTGTGTTTGTTAAAACTGGCGATTACACTGGGCAGCATGTTCACGTCCTCTCCTAGCCAAAGATCTAAAACAGGCGGTTGAGGAATTCAGCAGGAGGTAACCAGCACGCTTCATAGCTTCATATTCTGTTACGTTGGCTGTACTGTATACCAACATGGAACTGTCCTGCTAATCTTAATGCTAATAGGTTAAAATTTGAGGCCTACTAGTTGATTACGGCTGTCTTGAAATGGAATTCTAATACGCTGTGTATTTCAGATGCTGTGAGTAAAAGCTGTTTAGTTTGATCTATGTGACCCTGCTTTCAGTCATTCTTATGGCTGCTAATACAGTATTTTATTGATTAAATCAGGGTTCTGTAACCTGCAAGATTATGACTGCCATTTATTTTCTATGAACCAGTTTAAGTTTTGAAATGTTACTTGTCAGGTGTGAGTCTGAAGTGCGGAGCTAAACACAATGATGGGAAGCCCGTGGCCTTTCAGGTGTTTTTGGAGTCCAAAAACATATGACAACTTCCCCATCCTTCACCCAGAACCTAGCCTACCACTTAGATATCTTCTTGTTGTTTAGTCGTGTCCAACTCTTCATGACCCCATGGACCAGATATTTAGGTCATATCTTAAAATTACCTAAATTCACAGTGGAGTAATGCCATTTGGGACCAACCAGAATGTCACAAAAGGGGGCAGGGGAGTACAAAAATGGGGCTAATGATGTATCCATTTCTTTTTCTCAAACCACACCCCTTTTGTGTATCATAACTGATTAACAGTTCTGAAGAACTCAAAAGTGCCTCATGTTTATGACATTTTGGGTAGTCTCAATAAAAGTACTATCCAACTAGATTTTGGTAGGGGTTTTTCTTACAGACAGATATAGCTACCGTTGCCTTTTAAATTCACTGATTTTTCTGTACTTTCTGGTCCTTTTCAAATAACTGGTATGAGACTTGAGGGAATACAGGAGGAAGGACTTGAACTCTCCATATGTTACATTGTTTCTACTGAACCACTTAGCGTACTTTGTTATAGAATAATTTGATGTGCTCATAAGACTTTGGGGGGGAGCACAAGCAGAAATCAAGTGGGCTATTAGATTGGGCTATTGAATTTAAATTAATTGAGCTCATAGATAAGTGTGTTTATGTTCCAAGTTTTTCTCCACTTCTGTTCTTTTAATCCATAACATCAAATATACGGAAGTCAGAGCCATAGCTGTCAAGTTCTCCCTTTTTTAAAGGTAAATTCCCTTATGCTGAATAGGCTTCCTCACGAGAAAATAGGCTTCCTCACGAGAAAAGGGAAAACTTGACAGCTATGATCAGATCTATCTGCATTTTCCAGGAGGCATTACGACCTTCAGTTAATTTCATTGGCTTTTTCTCTTGGTGATCATTCAGTGGTTATAGTGTGGCATATTGTGACTCTTTTTACCACTTAATTTAAAAGCAACAAAACCTCATTCTTTTTAACTAGAAAAAGATTTATTTCTAGAGCTTGTAGGGTCTATCTGCATTTAAATTGCCTCACTTTCAAAAAATGCTACCTTAAGCAAAATATTATTGATTCTTCAATTTCTATACCACTTAATGTACAGTGGTACCTCAGTTTACAAACTTAATCTGTTCCAGAAGCCCGTTCTAAAACTGAGGTGTGCTTTCCCTACTGTGGCCTCCTGCCACCGGTGCCCTTCCAAAGATTACCAAAATGTAAGATACACTTGCCAAAAATGTCAGTTATATCTTATATGCTGGTTACCTCAGTTGGTAAGAGTGTGGTGCTGAAAACACCAAAGTCAAGGATTTGATCCTCATATGGGTGCATATTCCTGCATCACATGGGGTTGGACTAGATGATCCATGGGGTTCCTTCCAACTCTGTGATTCTATTATTTTATTTTACAATTTCTATTATTTGATTAAGATTTGTTTTCCTCATTTTTTCCTTCCTTTGTTTTTTCCATACTGCCTCCTTTACCCCCAAAGTTAACTTAACGAACATTTTTAAATAACATGTTTCATTCCTGCTTAAATTAAAACATAGGAAACATGGGGAAAGCTATTAAGTTTCTGTAATTTGTCAGTCAAAATTCTCTTACATATGTAAATCATGTATATTGGAAATATTTCAAATAAATAAGAACAAGTTGAAATATTTTTCATATGAAGTGTAGAGCAATCACGTTTACTCAATGTATGCTCTTTATTACACTGAGATTTACAAGCTTGTTAGCATGGATAGAATTGCAGCCTTGGAGATGGTTTCAATGTAATGTGAAACCATGATGTACTGTGAACAAACAGTGGTGAGCCTTAAAATCATACTCTCTGTCCTCTCCAAGCGTTTAATTATTTTTCATTTGAATATGTGCACAGAGCAAAATGGCACCTGTGACACTGAAGTGGGAGCACTTCCCACTGTGAAGATAGCATAGAAAACCTGGACTAGATTCAGAAGAGCACGCGCTGTACAATAATTTCACTCCCGGAAATCGGTACAGAGGTGGGGTGGTGAAGAGCCACAACATGTTCTCTTCCCATGTATCTTGGAGCAAATGATGCTATATTTATTTATTTATTTATTTATTTATTTATTTATTTATTTATTTTTACCCCATCCATCTGGCTGGGTTTCCCCAGCCACTCTGGGTGGCACCCAACAGAATATTAGAAACACGATAAAACATCAAACATTAAAAACTTCCCTAAACAGGGTTGTTTTCAGTCTCCTCTGAAATTCACACAAGAGTCAGTTCTTCAACAAATGAACTCAAAGTCCCTTTAGGGTAATGGCAGGGTCCATTAATGACTGGTGATTATTTTATATATTGGCAGGAGCCCCTAATTTCTGACCTTTCTGAAGAATGGCTTGTTGTCTTTTACATATATGTTTTTCAAGTTTGGTGCAATAGGAACAAGCTTCAGAATGCCTCTGAAGTTCAAAATGACATCAATGACAAAATATTCCTCCCCTTGTCATAGGCACACAAATTTTAGCTGGTTACTAGGACCAGCCAAAATTTGTGGACCCCTATCAAACAGAACTACTTTCTCCATTCCTTGGCTTCTTGCCTAAGTCAGCACTACTTTGCACAACCATACACTTGCCCTTTATTATTCATGTTTAGAATTTATAAACCACTTAATATAGAATACCAAAGTGATGGACGTAAGATAAACAAAATTAAATGCATAATAACTGAGCTAGTGTAATTTTCTTGAAATAGAAAATGAAAGGTTGGTAAGATATTGATAATTTAATAGCTGAGCACCTTGTAGAGAAAGGTAATTAGAGGGCATAAAGTAGAAAAGTGATAACCAGGTGACGTCACTGCGTGTTTTGTCTGAAGAACGCACTGTTTTCTCCTGGAGTCTCTAGCCTATCAAAACTTACCAATCATCTCATAGGACATAGGCCATAATAATAAATATCATTTGCTGTGCTATTTTTGTTTTCTGAAAATGTAAAAGCCAGATTGACAGTCAAATCCTGCACATTTTTTTAAAAGCAAGTCCAAAAATATTTGATAGAGCTTATTCTCAAATAAATGTGTATATGAGACCATGACCTTAGTTTTAAATAGCAAGTACACCTCTAGCTCATTTTGTATTGGACTTGGGGTTCAGGAATGATTTGTGCTGCCAAAGACAACCTCGGGGACATGCTGTGGCCCAAACATCTCTCTCTAGGGCTCTATCACTGTTTCCTTCCCCAGTCTTAACTGGTGTTATGACAGTTCTGTGGTTACACAATGAACCCTATACCCATGTGAAATGTAGTATCCAGAGCACCTAATGTCCTTACTATTTGGTGAGGGCGGAGGGCAATAGGAATCGGTGTGTCAATGACACACTGTGCTTAGTACAGTCTGAGATAGAATGTAAATCTAAAATGATGATGGGTTGATTAATTGCTTTCTTGTTTTCAGGTTACACATGTTGAGCCTTGGGAGAAAGGCAGCAGAAAAACAGCAGGCCAGACAGGGATGTGCGGAGGGGTAAGTAGAAGTACGTGCCTTCTGAAGTTTTTTATATGGTAGCTAATCATTTCCAAAATGCAACACTGAACTCAGCAGAAAATTTAGTGTTGTAAGATCTAATCAAATTAATTGATAGATTTTCCCACTCAAGCCTTAACTGACTGGTCATTGTGGGCATACTTTTTGAAGTTAGCGTGACTGATTTGCTACTTTTAATAGGGAATGAAAAAGAAAATGTCGGATTCCAAAAAATGGAAGAGAAGTGCATATTATTGAATTGTTACATCATAAAATGTTCACAAATAGTTCAAAAATAATTCCCAAGTAAAGTTTTGAATTATTATATATATATATTATTATATATATATACATACATACATACATACATACCATGCTAAATCTGCTTGACTTTCACGCCTCACAATTATTTCATTTCACTTGAAATTCTTTGGTTATTACTTTTAAAAAATTAAGATTCAGATCTCAATCAGCTTAGGCCATTGGGAAGTTTCCAGTCATATCTCCTCCAAAAATATTGTAAGCCTACCTAATGTCTGGATGGGGCTCTTCAGCTTCAGAAAATGTTACTGCAGTAACCCACTGCTCTGTAACTTCTAAGGACCTCCTTAAGTGTTGAGCTTACAAACTTGCAGGAAAAAATACATTAATGTTATATGTACTGAAGTGAAAAGTATTTCTCTTCAGTGTCTTACTGTAGTGTTACATGAGTTGTATTTCTCTTCCTCCTAATCTCTAAAGGTGCGTGGTGTTGGAACTGGAGGTATAGTGTCTACAGCCTTTTGCCTCCTGTACAAGCTATTTACCCTGAAGCTTACCCGTAAGCAAGTGATGGGATTGATAACTCATATAGACTCCCCCTTTATTAGGGCCCTTGGATTCATGTATATTAGGTAAGTAGCAATATACTTAACTGTCAGCTAACTTTGTTGCAAAAAATGTTATTAAATTTACACAGTCTCTTTGTACTTCAAGGTACACACAGCCTCCAACTGATTTATGGGACTGGTTTGAATCCTTTCTTGATGATGAGGAGGTATGTCAACAAGGGTAATAATTTACATTCTTTTCTTTCTGAAATCTTAAGTAAAGTAACTTTGAGATGAACTTCTGTATGTTGGAAAACAGTTTTTAACCATGTGAAAAGTAAAACCTTTCTCATCTTTAATGGTTTGCAAACTTGCAATGAACAGAGACTACGGGACATTCTTACACCCTTAAAATAAGTTGGAATTGAATATATCACCAGCCTAACTGCTTGGGGGGGAATGGAATGCATACTTAGAAAGATAACTACAATATGGGACAATATCTCTTATCTTTTAACCAAGTATGAAACCTGAAAAATCAGGTGGGTTTTTTTGTTTTTGTTTTACGAGAAAGTAAATGGACAATAACGAAGCAGAATTGAATGGGGCATCTGCAGTCCAACAGCATGTGAACACAGCTATAGTCTGAAGTTGCTTTCTAACATTTTCAATTGATAGCACTGCCACTGAACTAACAAATTAATTTTAACCTCTTAACTTTGAAATAGTAATAATAAGGCCATACAGAAACTGCTGAAAGGGGCAATTTCCTCCAGTGCACATGTGCTATTTTAGTGTGGATTCTCTTTTCAGCAGCATTTTTACCACACATCAATCTGCTTCTCAGATTTCAGCCTTTGACCTAAGTATATTTTATGTTATAGGAACTATTGAATCTTGCCTCTAGAAGTAGTCATTGATGATTCATACTACCTTGCAGTGTAGTTTGCTAGTTACTGCCACAGTAAATGTTTAGATCCCATGCAAAAAAGACCTTTAGGGATCCAGTACACAATCGTAATGTCTCACTTAGACTACGCAGTGCTCTTTTTAAGGTTACATGAATATTTTATGCTTGTAGTTTTTGCTCTAATGGCATATATTTTGACTCCCCTTGGTGGCGCTGTGGGTTAAACCACAGAGCGTAGGGCTTGCCAATCAGAAGGTCAGCGGTTCGAATCCCCGTGACAGGGTGAGCTCCCATTGCTCGGTCCCTGCTCCTGCCAGCCTAGCAGTTCGAAAGCACGTCAAAGTGCAAGTAGATAAATAGGTACCGCTACAGCGGGAAGGAAAACGGTGTTTCCGTGTGCTGCTCTGGTTCGCCAGAAGCGGCTTTGTCATGCTAACCACATGACCTGGAAGCTCCTTTGGCCAATAACGCGAGATGAGCGCTGAAACCGCAGAGTCGGTCACAACTGGACCTAATGGCCAGGGGTCCCTTTACCTTTACCTAATCTAGTAATACAGAATGGCATTCTTGGTTCCTGTTCATTAGCTGCTTTATGATTACTTTGGCATCTTTTTCATGTAACTAGTTAAAACTGTAGTAACACAGAAATCTCATTTCTACATATTAACATTTCTCTGTTTGCCACTGTTGAAGATGTGAAAGCAGTTCAGTGTTGTTTCTCTGGATGTATCTAGCTAAATGTTGTAAGTGCTTTGACTTTTTCACTGATGCTCTTATTTTTGTATGTACCACTTCAGGTACTACATTTAAGCCATTGTTTTATTTTCTTCTTTAGATCTCTGTGCAGCAGTTTTGTTTGGAAATACTGTATATCTGAACACTTAAATGTGTGTGAGTGCAAGCAGTTTTACATTGAGATTTTCTCTTCCTGTTTTAGATAACAAATCTCACTTTCCTTGTGTGCTTGCACTATAGGTTTGGGCCTGACAATAGCTGACTAACATGTCCTGAGCTGTGAGAGGGCATAGCAAGAAGGCCTTCATGCGGTAATGACCCTTTTCCGAGACAATGGTCATCATGGATTATGCGTTTCCAATTATTTGTTCCTTTATTTATTTTTTTGCATAACTAAATTAGAAACCTCACTGCTTCATGGCAGTTGGTTTGCTATTGCTTCCAATTTAGGCAGGGTCCATTTTCTACTACAACTTTTTCTGGTCATTTTTAGACAGGAAATAGCCATCCTCAATTGTTCAGTTGTGACCACAATCCTCAAAAATGAGAATTAATGTCAAGCAAGTTACGATCTATTTTGTGGCATAACAGTAAAAGATGGTAGCATACAAGCCAGCTGTGTAAGCAAATGTTACACTAATCTGTTGAGACATGAGCCTTTTACTATTTGGCTGCAGGATTGGTATGCTCCTGCATGCATATGCATTAAATCCAACTCCCACTCTATAACATAGGGCCAAATACAAAGGTACAAGAGTTGAAGTTCTTAGGCAACTTATTTACCAGCAAAAACAGCTAAGCCGTCATATTTGAAACTTGAAAGATGGCAATCAGTATAGTAGCATTTGTTCTAAAGGAAACTCTAGGTGGTTTCTTAAATTCAGAATTTGTGTTCTGTTTTGTGTTTGTTTTTTGAAGGACCTTGATGTGAAAGCAGGTGGCGGCTGTGTCATGACCATTGGAGAAATGCTGCGCTCTTTTCTAACTAAGCTGGAATGGTTTTCTACGTTATTTCCAAGGATTCCTGTACCAGTACAAAAGAACATTGATCAACTAATAAAAGCCAGGCCTAGAAAAATCAAGAAGGATGGCAAGGAGGGAGTAGAAGAAGTAGACAGGCATGCGGAACGTAGACGTTCAAGGTTATACATTAACTTTACAAAATAAGTTACTTAATTTAGATGTTCTCATCCTATAATTTCACATAATCAAAGCTTTTTGTAGTTATGTAACACTTTGCAGTGTGGTCTTCTAAATGAGTAACAGCATTTATGTAGTACTTTAGATAGCTTCACATACATTATCTCAATCATCATTACAACTCATCTATAGGAATGGTGGTATATAGCAAATGAGCTACGCTGTGCTTTGTTTAACTTAGTGTACATGGCTAAAGTTAGATTCTGCTGGCACAAGTACATAGCCTTTTATCTAGGGTGGGTTGATTCTAGCCATGTATGGTTTTCCTTCTTTTCATTACCAGATAGGTATGGTCCACATGTGTTTTAAAATTATGATGTACAAATGCATAATTGGAACAAGGCATCTTTTAATGTTTATTATCCAGAATACGCACTTTTGCTTGGCTGGAGCTAGCATTCACCTAGGCCAATAGTATTTGCAAGAATCCTAGCAACCATCAAGTAGGTAGTCTACCTGAAACTATCCAGTGGTCTATCAGCAGACCATGGTGTACAGTTTGCCTATACACTAACATCAGCTGTAGAGCACTTTATTAATATTTATACAGACCTCTAAAAAATATTGGATGATTTGGTACACTTGATAAGTACAGGGAAATAGAATGAAAAGGGTCTACAATAAGTACAATGTGAAAGTTTGCTGAAACTCTTGTTGGGAACACTCAATTTCTTAAGCATTTCTTTTCATGTAGGTCTCCAAGAAGGTCCTTGAGCCCCAGGAGGTCACCTAGAAGATCAAGAAGCAGAAGTCGTCATCGTGAAGGCCGTGGTTCATCCAGTTTTGATAGAGAATTGGAACGGGAGAGGGAGAGACAAAGACTAGAGCGAGAAGCTAAAGAGAGGGAGAGGCGAAGATCTCGAAGTTCTGATCGGGCATTGGAGCGAAGACGAAGTAGAAGCCGAGAGAGGCACAGAAGTCGAAGTCGTGATCGAAAAGGAGACAGAAGAGACAGGGAGAGGGAGAGGGAGAAAGAAAACGAACGTAGTAGAAGGAAGGAGCGTGACTATGAGAAAGAGAGAGGTGTTGAAAGGGAAAGAGAGCGCTCTAGGGAGAGAGATCGTTCTAGAGAAAAATCAAAAGACAGAAAAAGCAAGAGTGAAATCGATGAGAGGAGACACAAAGATGAAAAAGATGAAAGGAAACATAGGGATGATAAAAGAGATTCCAAAAAAGAAAGGAAGTATAGCAGGAGCCGAAGTAGGGACCGGAAGCATAGGAGCAGAAGTGTGAGTAGGAATGCTGGCAAGCACAGTAGAAGCAGGAGTAAAGAGAAGTCAAGTAAACACAAAAGTGAAAGCAAAGAGAAATCAAATAAGCGAAGCAGAAGTGGAAGCAGAGGAAGAACTGATAGTGCTGAAAAGTCCCGAAAACGAGACCTTAGTCCCAGTAAAGAGAGATCACGAAAACGTAGCAAAAGCAAAGAACGTTCCCATAAACACGATCACAGTGATAAGGACCACTCAGACAAACATGATCATCAGAGGAGCCAAAGTACAGAACGAGAGAATCAAGAAAAACAAACTAAAAACAAAGATGAGACTGTATGAATGTTCAGAAGTGGATCACATTGAATCCTATAAATGTTTTGAAATCTTGCTTATTTTTTCTTACAGTTGAAATTGTGCAGTAGTTGATAAGCACTCTTCTTCAACCTCCCTCTAGGCTGCAGATTGTCATTTCCTATTTTGAGTAGGGAAGTGCCTTTGTAATCCCGTTAACTGCGTTGACTATTTCCAGCCCATTTGTTTAGTTAAATTCATGATACGAATCTGTTTGTGCATATTTTTTTATTGTTCAAATGTTTCCAAAATGTACAATCTGTACATACGTCCTGAAACTGTTCTAATCCTTTTGGCATGGTTTGCCATGTTGGTTAAATTTGTATACGGCAATAAAACTGCCACTAATTCTACTTTGTTTTATAGATGTGGAATTATGGTTTCTATCTTTGACTTAGCATGGCTGTGCTTTGCATAATAGTATGGCAGAAACTCTTAAGGATGGATCTTGAACGTGTATTATATCTAAAATATTTATGTGCATTGAACATCCATGATGGTTGCATTTCTAGAACTTGTGTCCATTTGTACCTCTTGTCCTGGGAAAGCATTTAAAATACATTTTATTTGTGAAACTAAAGAAAGTTGCATTTAGAGTAGGCTTTTCAAGGAGGTAGCAATTTAAGGCAGGGGTTTAGGCTTTCCTAAAGTTTATGTTATAGTCAGTGCTACCTCATAGGGACACTGTTAAGTTTTATAAGCCTATCTACCATCTCTACATAGACTTTCTGGCTAGCTTTTACTGCTCATGTAAATATTATTTCACTATGATATCCCCAGGGTTTTCATTAAAACTGTTGTGCCACTGCCCTGTGCTTTATGAAGCAACCATAGACTAACAAAGGTGAAAGTGGCTGAATCAGGGAGGAGACAGGAAGATGAAAAATAAGGTCAAGCAGCAAACCTCAGTTTCAAGCTTCCAAATAATTTTTTATAAATGAAAAGTAAAGCATCTTCATAGTGTTCTTTTTTAAAATGCATAATGTGTCTCTTTTTTTTTTTTACAAAGACTGTGGTCATTGCTTGAGATGAATTTCTCTCATGCAACAGAAAAAACTAGATAATTTTTTTTCAAAAACTGATTACTTGTGAGATAATGTCAAAATGCAGTATTGAAAGAGAAAATCATATCACAACAGTTCATTTCTGTTTGGTAGACTTGTTCTAGTGACCTGTATAAGAAATATAAAATCTCTGGAATAAAGACTGGATTAATTTATTTGTGGCTATCCCCACTTGTTCATTGCCAGCTGCAAAAAGTCATTTTGGGCTTATTATTCATAAACAGTAAAAACACCAGTTCTTAGAAAACCAAGACGCAGCTTCCGGTTGGCTGCAGGAGCTTCCTGCACTCAATCAGAAGCCATGGAAGCCGCATCAGATGTTCGACTTCCGAAAAATGTTCGCAAACCGGAACACACACTTCTGGGTTTGCAGCGTTCAGGAGCCAATTTGTTCGACAACTAATCCGTTTGGGAACCAAGGTACCACTGTACAGATTTTTTAAAACTGCCTTTTTATCTCTGGGCTTTTTGCCCTGTCAGCTCACTAATAACTACCAAGCTGTTGGATCATAAAGCTTAATGGTGAAAATAAATTGCCCCTCCTCCAAAACATAAAAGAGAAAATCCGTATCTTGAACATGTTGTGGTAGTTGGCATTTGTCTTAGAGCTGAAAGTTTGTCTCGTATTATGAAAAGGCTGTCAGTAATGGCTCCCCATAAGAGAAGGGATATCAGCCTTGTGTTGTGGCAATCCCACAACAAGCAGGAAGCTGGAATATAGAAAGCTCCTGACTCCAAGGCTGATGACTAGCCATCCTGATCTAATAGGTGCTGCAGGAGTCAATACAAATAATGGGAGCCAGTTGTGATGGTAGAATGGCAAGAGGTTCTGCTTGGTAGCGAACAAGGAGGTTGCATTAGCTGTAGGGACAGAAGTTACTGCTGCATTAGTCTCAAGAAAGGACATGGTAGCCAAAGTGGTATATTAGTCAAGGAACTGAAAGCCACAACAATAGTATTAAATCTCAGTCCAAACACACTGAACAATCTCAGTCCAAACAATTGACTGAAATAATACTCTGATAAATCTTACCTGCATGGTTCATTCTCTCTTTTCCTGTAGTACTTGGTGGTGTTCTGCGCTTCACTTTCCTCTGTAAATCACTGGAATATTATTCAAAATGTATAAACACAGCAATTTAGACTGAGTGCCTTTATTTTTAAAATTTCGTCTCACTTTCATCAATCCTACATGGGTAAAATGTAGTTTCCCAGCATTTTAGTTTGTAAAATGAGAAGTGATAGGACTTGATTCCCTTGAGGACCATACAACCTTCTTGATGGATGGGGTGGGCACAGGGGGACTATTTTGACTCCTGAAGATCTTCAGGAAAATGCATAGGATGGTGATAATATTTTTAGTAGACTAGAAACACTTGTATTGAAAATACATTTGCAGCTTGAGCCTTGACATAAGGTAGCTTTTGACATCTCCCAATATTTAGATTGGTAATTACCTCTTGTGGAGATTGTGTGAATGAATGTTTGCTTCATGGTCAGGGTTGAGAAACTTGTGTAAGTTTGAGAGCAAATTCCTCTAGAAACAAAAGTGATTGGTATTTTGTTGCTGCTGCTGTTTATTTCCTTAAATGGCTGAAAATTGCTTTCTTCCACTGATGAAGGCCTTGCTATAATCTGAGTGACACCATTGGATACAACCCAAACTTTATTGACCATGATATATTTCTTTGAAAGACATATGGAAAATAAAACAGTGCAATTCAGCCTCTGATAAAATTGATTTTTTAAAAAATAGAAAATCCCAAAAGTTATTTAAAAGGATTTTCAGCTTAGGTAAAATATATTGATTTATTAGAAAAGGAATTTGATACATTCACTTACCCATTCCTACTGAACTTCCGGAGCATGTCACTAGAAAATGAAATGCAAAATTACATATATATATATATATATACACACACACACACACACACACACACACACCCCTAGAAAGAATCATTGAATGGTGCTTTCCAAAGAGGATATCACAATATAACTTGGGGGGGGGGGAAGCATAACCAATTTGTTTTAATTTAAAGTGATGGTTTTAACTTGAAAATTCAAAAATGCAATGAATTGGAGTTTTGACTAAGATTCAGTCAATAAATGGGTAGAATTGCAACAATAGCTGTGTTCTGAATAAATACCAATATTATATTACCTGTATGGAGAATGATTAGCAATTTCCCCACAAATCTGTATAATTCAGATCAGTCTTCACTGGCAAGCACATGTCTGGACTGGGGGGAGGGGATCGTTGACAAGCTACTATAGGTATTTTCTAGAAATACTCTGCTACCCACTGCAGTATCAGCAGTTCTATTGTGTTTAAAGGTAGCTCACAGAAACCATAATCCATGCAAAAACGAGAGTCTTGCAGGACCCTAAAGTAGAATACATTTATTTTGGCATAAGCTTTTATGGATGAGTTGATTTCATCAGATGCAACAGTGGCTAAGATGAATAAAATGGAATCATGCCCACACACCTTCAGGTAGAGACAGTTGCCATGCCACTATAACCCATCACCAAAACTGGCTTGACAATGGCATGGAGATTTCATGTGATAAGAGCTCTGTGCAGCAGCCACCAAGTGTAGACTGTTTCAAGGAGTCCCCAGTTTTAATTTTCTTCACTTCCACTATCTTGAGGCCCAGCTTCTGTCCCCTTTTGCCATTACTGCCAAAGGCCCACAAGTCATTACCTGAATATATCTTCTTAGGACAAAATGCAGGTTTTGATCCCTCGCTATCAGTTACAGGTGACACCACAACTGTATAGACATCGCCACAGGGTATCTCGGTAATATCACAATAAGTCAGGTCTGTGTGTGGTGTACAGGTGAAATTTCCTTTTGAGCCATAAAGATCTGTACTATAGTTGATTGAACCTTTGGATGTCCGCCAGTATATTCGTATGCCATTGTTGCCCAGTCTATATAGCTTAACCCCAGAAGGGCAGCAAGCACCTAAAGGAGGAAAACAACCAAGAACATGGAGTTCAGTTTGCTCATTCCTCTTTGGGGATAGACGAGAAAGTGGTCAGATTTCTTTTTTTATCAATTGAAATAGAGAAAATTTTCAGAGTGTCCTAATAAAGTACCATAGGTTCTCTCAAAGTGTAAGCTTTTAGGAAATGTCTAGGACAGTTTGGTAATCTAGGAATGGCTAGGCCCAGACAACCGCAAGCAGAAGTGGGTTCCCATAAGTAAGCTTTTTCAGCCCTCTGGTTCCCTCTGAAAAGTCTCAAGAGTGTCATGGGACCCTCCTGAACAGTGCAGGATGGGATGGGGGGGGGTTTCCTGCTGTAGAAAGAGGAAAATTGCCCAAAGCAAGGAAAGATGCCTCGCCTTTTTTTGCCCAATGTTGTTTCCTCTGTTCTCCACAGCATTCCATAGTCCACACCACTCAGGAGTCTTAACCCTCTGGAAAGAGACACGCAGGAAGGGAGGGCAAGCTTCCGTCTAACTTCAGGATCCAAACCAATGAGCATAGATTGAGCATTTAATATGAGGGTGGAAATGTAGAAATACCATGCAGGTACTTTTTAATTAAAAATACATTTTCACATACTTACTAGAAGAAAATCCTTTGTATATGCAATCTGATGTTAAGCCTGTTTCACTGATCGCTTTGATAGACACACTGTAGTTGGTTCCACATGTAATGCATCCCAAGAGGCAATAGTTTTGGAGTGTGTGACACCTGGCACGTCCTTGGTGCGATTCCAGAATTGTTATGTACGTCTTTGCGCCGGTCCCAATAGACCAGCTGATGTTTGTTACAGACTGTGTCACTTGAGTTACTGTGAGATCCACTGGGCAGCAAGGTGCTTGAAAGAACAAAATACTTAGTAAGTGATTGCGTGTGTATTTACTCCATGCACAGAACTACATTCTATGGGGATATTTTGGCACCTTAGTTGAAAATTTAAAATGATTCCCAATTGCAGCCTGCATCACAAGCCTTTTAACTGGTCACTATTTTATTTATTTATTCATTGCAGTTTCTAATAGATATAAAGGACATATATCAGGTAAACACAGAACAAAACGGGGGTTCTGTATGGTGTCATGGGCAAATAATAGGTGCAGGTATGCTGTTGCAGTACATTCTGTAACAAAAGAAAGGAGCTTAGCACCATAAATAATTTATGCCTTCCAAATTTCTATAGCAACCACTGATAAGGATATAAAGGAAAAGGTTCCACCAGGCAGACTAGCTGCCACCATAAATATACTGAGAATAAATATACTGTGCTGATTTTTTATATTTATATGTTAAATACTACCCCACCCCCACTTTTTATTTCCTGCATCGTATTTTTTCCTTCAATCACCCTAGATCAGGGATGGAGAACCTAGAACTACAACTCCCATTATCCATGACCATTGGCCATTCTGGCTGGGACTGATGGACTCCAACAGCATCTGGAGGTTCCCCATCTCTGCCCCATATGGCCACCTACACGCATCAAATGGAATAGCTGGCCTTGCTGGCAGACATAAGTCATTACTGAGACTAATTTATATTTAATCTCCATGCAAACTTTATATGAATTTTTTAAAAAATACACATACATTTTCATTAAATTTAGAAGATGTTTAATAATCTAATCATTGATCCATGATACATCATGGGTGGGATTTAGTGACTAGACCCACTGAAATTAATGTTGTACATGAGCAGAATGGAAGGCAGACTACTGTATAGGGGTGCCAAATTTTGGCCTCACACAGAGCGCCACTGAAATCTGAAAGACTTAAGTCCACCCCTGGTACCCGAGGAGGCAGTATGAGCTGGTCCAATCGCTCACTGTATATTTGATCAACTGTTTGTATATACTTTGAATATCCTTTGACATATTGCATGTACTATGACACCCAATCTATCCTTGTGATACATAAGGAGAAGTCAGTGTTAGCCAGCAGATGTTGTATTTGGGCGACCTTGGTTCAAACTTCAGCTCAGATGATGACCTGCTGTCCCGTTATAAAATGGGAGCGATACCTAAAAGGTAAATAACATCTCAGCAATTGTAACTTACCTGTCTCCAAGGGCACACTGTAACTAGGCAAGCTGTGACCTGCTTCTGTGCTTGCTACAGTGCTGACAGAGAACAGTGACCCACATGGAAGATTATGGATGGTGCATGAATTTCCCGAGCTTGTACAATGCCAAATTCCTGCTTCTCCTTTGGCAGTGACTGTGTACATCGCTTCATCATTATTGGCATGCCAGTGCACACTAATTACAGAAAGAGCATCCTTTGAGACACTTATTATTTCCGGACTACATGGAGCTGAAAGATTTTAGATGGAGCAAATTCAAACTGCATTCTTATTTATGGATTTTATGTTGCACTAAGACACCTGTGGATTATTAATAATACGATCTTTTAAAGAAACCCAGTATTACAAAGGCTGTATCCTCTCTGTCCAAGGTTTGCTCCCCTCCCGAAACATTTCACTTAAATTTGCATGTGGGTGTATTTTCAGCCTTTAGAAAACCAACCTTGAAATAAATACATTCTCCATAGCACAATCAGTTGAAAGTCATAAAAGGTCTTAGGGTACCACATTAGAGGGGTTAGTAGCGGCTTAGCAGCCATAATGCCATAGTGTTTTATGTGCAAACTCAGGAGCACAGTGCAACAAGTTGTTGTACAATGATGATATATACAGCAAGGATGGGGAATGGGGTTTTTCCATAAGTTGTTGGACTCCATCATTCATGACCATTGGCCATGTTAGCAGAGGTAGATAGAGACTGGAGCCCAGCTTCATCTGAAGGGCCAGTTTCCCATTCTTGATACAAAGACCTGCCCCAAAACCAAAGGCATTAGATCCATGTTCTGTTTGGTTTGGCAGACTATAGTGAAAGGTTTTTTTTAACTCCTTTGAGACACAGTTGTTAGCAGCTGTAACAACAGCAATGAACATTTTTATTTGAAGTAGGCAGTAAATCATACTTAGCATTTACATTACAAGAATGGATAGGATTGCAGCTCTAAAGGAATCCGTGACCTAAAGTTTTGCAAATCAAAATGCCTACTGGAAATGTTAATCCCAGAGTCAAAACACACAGCTTGAGTGTAGTTAAGATGTCAGAACAGCAGAAACAAAACTGTCCTGCATATTCAGAGCTAGTGTGTTGGGGGAATGCTATCTCAAAATGTCCCTGACGTGTTAGCTTTATATATGCAAAATATTTAAAATGGGAGAGCACTCAAATATTTTATCTCCCAGAAGTGCAGTCTGGGAGTGGTGCAATCCAGCAAAACATACATGAGACTGATGAATGTGCAAAACAGAGATCAGATTTTGAAACAGAAAGCAGTCTGAACTCAGAAATTCCACTAGATATTTCCTTCCACTCAAAACAGTATGGCAAATATACTCAGTTCAGTTCCAATATTTCCAATATATGAGTTACAATGCAGTACTGATTCACCTTTACAGCTTGTACAGCTTTTTAACTTGTAAACTGAAACTTGTAAATTGTAAACTGAAATAGTACCTGTCGCCACATGTTTAGATGTGCATGATGTATTGCTGCCTCTAATTTCACTGAATGAATAAACAGTTATATTGTACTGGGTGTTACACTGGAGTGCAGAAAGGGTGCAAACTGTCGCAGTATCATTGCATAGCAATTCGTTGGTCCAATCCACAGCTTTGGTTTCATACATTTCAGCACCACGGACAGGAGACCAAACAATCTGAACTGTATCACTAGAAATGAACACTGGGTTAACATCACTGGGGCAGCAAGGTGCTAAAGGAAAAAGAGTGGAAATGCAGCAGTATTTATTTTATTATTCATTCATTCAATTTGCATACCGCCTTTCTTTGGAAGATCACAGGGCGGTTCACAACAGAAATACAAAACGGCAACACAAAATATATATTAAAATTAAAACACAAGCAAAACAAACCAATAACACCACTCTCACTGACACACAGAAGGCCATAGAATGTTAATCAGTGCAACATCCAGTTGAAGAGAAACATTTTCACCTGGTGCCTAAAGATATGTAATGAAGGTGCCAGGCAAGCCTCCTTGGGGAGTGCACACTACAAATGAGTTGCCACTGCAGGAACAGCCCATTCCTGTGTTGCCACCCTTTGGATCTCTCGTGGAGGGGGCACACGAAGAAGGGCCTCAGATGGTGGTTGCAAGGTCTGCATCAGTTCATATAGAGAGAGGCGGTCCCTGAGGTATTGTACCGTAGTTCTGAGCCATTTAAGGCTCTATAGGTCAAAACCAGCACTTTGAAATTGGGCCTGGAAACTAAGCAGCAGCTGGTGCAGTCAGGCCAGGATCAGTGCAATATATAGGAATATATTAGAGGTTATCCAAATACTTCTTGATGCAATTATCATTATGTGAAGTCACTTGGACAAGAATCTCAAAACACAGACTCTGGGGCCCTGGGATCTTCATCTCTGCACTATGCTGGTAGCTTAACAAATGGACTGCTGATCCACATTTTGCTGCACGCTTCATCACCATCACTGCAGGTGGTGGGGATGCAGCTATTAACTCAGCAGGCTTCATATTATACGACACTAATAGGGTACCACCTTGTCCTATTAAGTTACTGGTGGTCTGTATTTTCTGGAATGGATTCAAATACATACCAGTACTTTAAGTTTGCAGATTTAAGTGGATGAAAGCATTCTGTCACCCTAGCAGGACAAAACCACTTCCCCAAAAATGGTATTTTTACAGTCTGGAAAGTGTTAAAAAGTGTGAGATAATAGGAAGTGTGAACACACCCCATAAAAAATTAGAATGGATGCTCACTTAAGACTGGACAAAATCTACCCAGCATGTAAGCTTTGTGTAAGCAATTCAAGATGAAAGCTAAATAAATAGGCTGTCTGGAGGAGAGATGAGACTAGCTTGGCTTCTTAGTCTAAGCCATTCATCCTTCAGGAACAGATAGTGAAGCTCCTAGAGCAGGGGCAGTCAACCTTTTTATACTTACCATCCACTAATACATCTTTCTTGGTGGTAAAATTTCCTTACCGCCCATCAGTGCTCGATGGAAGGAGGATTCAGCTTGTGCCATAGAACCCCCTACTGCCCACCTAGAATCCTGAAATGATCACTAGTGGGCGATAGGGACCTGGTTGAAAACCCCTGTCTTAGAGTGCTAATTTTTGCTGGGTCACCTACTTGCCACCAGCCCTAACTGTTATGTAAAGGTGAAGCTACTTTGCCTCATCTTCAAATCCCTTATATTCCATTTCATCTTAATAAACATGTGAGTTCACAAACACACAAGCACAGAGCTATTTCACCACTCAAAGCTTGTTTCTAGCTTCATATAATGCCCATGCAGATACACCAAATATACATGGAAAAAATAAATTGGCACTTACCTGTGGTATAGTTAAATATGTCACCTAATGGACTCTGCCCTGCCTTGTTATAGGCAAAGACACTAATAAAATAGGTGAAGCCGCAGTCTGATTGGAAGTGACACTGGGTATGTGATGTGTTGCAGTGCACCTCCAAGCCATCATCGCTTTTCACAAAGACCACATAATAATCACCCAGGTCAACATCTGACCATGACACTGCCATGTAGCCTGGCTCATCCTCTTCAATTATGATACTTTCTGGAGCACAAGGGACTGAAAAGTCAAATTTTCAACAAAAAATAATTTTCAGATTCTCATAGTTGAATAGCGCAGCTATTAGAAAACTCCAATAAGACAATTAGGAAATCCCCAACTGGTGCATAAACCAATGGGTTGGATATGCTTTTGTAGAACATCTGATCTAATAAGTCCACATGTGCTGAAGGTTTCAGCTCTTGCTGTGCCCCAGAGCACATACAGCTAATTATAGTGACTGCAAAGATCAATCCATGCTGTGCAATTTGCACAGCAGATGTCATTATCAGTAGACGTTTTTGAAGGAAAAGATACCTGCCCTTTCCAGGGATATTAGTGATCTCACTTATGAGCAAAAGCAGCAGCACTAACCCAGAAGCAGAGGCATCTACCACAAGCCTGCCTTTATAATTTGGCATGCATTTTTCAATTTAGGACCATTTCATTAAGCAGCAGCAACATTGCTGGGTATGTTGTGTCTTAGGAGGGAATCATCCACACACATACCAAAAAGCTGGGCTGTGTATTGAGAAACAGATTATTGTGCTAAGCCTGTCTCAACACCTGGAAGGTGGAGAAGTAACTGGAGCTTGTACCTTTCATTCTGCACCCACTTTTTGAACATTGTTGTGCGGTTTGTTAGCACATATTGATCTTGCAATCACCTTCTGGTACTAAAATGATCAGAACAGGGAAAGGGTGCAGACAGGCTTGAAGACTCAGACATGCATAGAGACTGCAAGATTCAGAAATACACTGAAAGCGTGAACATCTGAGTCATTTCAAAACTGTCATGCAAATTAACCCAACAAAAATGTTCCTGATTTGCTTCCTGTTTGCTTCCTGTTCAAATAATCATCTTCACTTTTATGAACATAGGATAAAGACAAAGTGTCTGTCTAGCCCAGCATACTATCCCCAACAGCAGCCAGCTACCGTAGGTGCCTCTCAAAGGCCCAACAGCAGGGCAAAAAGACAATAGCCCTCCCACTGTTGTTTGTCCCCAGCATCCAATATCCAATTATATATACAGCATGGGACTGGGACCAGATGGCGACATCTGGTGGACCAAAGGTTCCCCTTTCCTGAAATACAGTCACTGAAATAATTAATTACAATAAGTTATAATGGCTACTGAACAATGTTTCCCGCCTCCACATTCATTTTTTTCTGTTCCTTAGACTAGACAAATAGTGAAAAGTTTCTCAAAATCAATTTCCTCTACTAAACTCATCTTTTTATAAACATCTATCATGCACCATTTACTTGTCTTTCCCCCCTACGCAATCACTGTATTTTCTTTAAAAGAAAGCAGAAACTATTATCTCTTTTCCCTGACACCTATCATCCATTGGCAATTGCATTAAGCTTGCGTTATTCTTCAAACCATACACTCCTCCATACACCATGAACAGTGCATATGAGTTGCTAAAGATCACATACCAGTCTTGAAAGTCACAGCTTCTGTAGGTGTGCTGGAACCAGCCTCATTGCTTGCTACAACAGACAGGGAATACTCCACCCCACACTCAAGCGATGGAATCGTGCAGGAACTGGACAATGTACTGCAGTTTACTTTGGAGGTGCCACTGTGGGCTGCAATGAGGTAACTGGAAGCACCTTCTGCGAGCGTGAACGAAACAGCAGCTCGCAACGTTCCACTGTCAAAAACCACTTGAACATCTCCCGGTGCATGAGGCCCTAAAACAAAACAAAACAAAACAAACAAAATAAATCTCTCAAATAAAAATAAGGCTGAATGGTGTTCCAGACACAAATGGTATATATCTATCTGGTGCTGATTTTATGTGCATGGTTTTATGCTTGATTTTTAAAAATGCACAGGGATTACATGCAACTCCTCTTTTATTAGGTCAAATCCAATGAAATCCCCATACTAGCAGAATGCTCATATAGTGGAGCCTCCTCTCCTTTTTCTCTCCCATGCACTGCCTGCAGCTCTCTCAAATCTGCTCCAGAGGGTTGGGGAAACCAGCAGAGCAGGTATGGGAGGGGTGCAGGGGCGTGCAGCAGGAGGAGAGGCATTCCACTCATGCAATGACTTCATTGGATAAAACCCACTGTCTCCAATGGCCAGGACAAATTTATGCAGTTACATTGGAAACTAAATAGTCATTCAAACTCTTTCCCCTTTCGTTTTAAGTCCATGAGTAGTGCCATAGGTGTAAACCTTTCTTTACTGATTGTCACATTTATCTGACTCCTCCTTGACAGCAAGTGTTGGCTTGGCTTTCCAGTTTCCTCTTACTTACTTGTTCTTTGGTTGTAGGTGAAGTCATCTCCAGGTATCCCATTAGCATCCCAAGCATGTGCCTTGATAGTATAGAGAGTTCCTGGGTCTAGACTAGAAAATATCAGGGAGTTGTTTGTGGTGTTTTCTTTCAACATGCTCCCCAAACCATCAGATCTCATGATAGACACGAAGAATCCAACAGCCATATATACAGCTCTCCAACTCACAACAATGTTGTCATAACTTTGGGAACTTGCTGTCAGGATTGGTGCAGCGAGCACTGTGAATAAGCAAAAAAATCGTTAGGTTTAGTGGGATTTTGTACCTGTGCAGATGTGGACAATATATCAATCTATGTTTGCATCATTAGAGCTGTTTCCCACTTGGTGATTTGTACTAAGGTATGTATACACTCGAGTACAAAATGGTATACACCTATCAGTTGTGAAGCAAGCATACAAATAACCACAGCTCAGTAAACAGTCCTTGTAAAATGAATGCCAGGGATGGTCCAATACATTAATTGCTGCTGCCTCCCTGTCAGACAAAAATAGATCATAGGGAGGGGTCCATATCACAGCTGCCAAGTTATCCCTTTTTTACAGGGATTTTCCCTTATGCTGAATAGGCTTCCTCGCGAGAAAAGGGAAAACTTGGCAGCTATGGTCCATATAGGAAAAATATGATCAGATGATTCAGATGATCTCTTCCAGCATCATATGGCTATTAATTGAACAACACAGACAAAAGAAAATACTTATGAAAAGCGCAAAGGGGGACAGGGTGGGGCAGATGCCTAAGTGTTAAATAATATTCACCAAGCTCCACTGTCTGGAAAGGCCTAGAGAAACAGTAGAACAGAAACAGTTTCATGTTCCATAGATGCCAAGATTTTGAGGAGGAACCAGCAAGGTTGTTGTTGTTGTTTACCTGGTTTTTACAAAGTTTCAAAGCAACTTCAGAATACAGAATACAGATAAGATCAATTAAAATGCAGACAAATTAAATCCAATACAAAATTGTTAAAAACCTCATCCAACAATACAATAGTGAAAAGCCCTAGCCTACCTACTAAAATATGAGAAGCACAGTAGAGGGTCACTTAATTTGCAAAGACCTGTATAATAAATATATATATTAGCCTGCTGCATAAAAAACTGACAGTGAAGGCACCAAGTGTGCTTTCTTGGAGAGATCATTCCAAAAACGGTGCCACCACTGTAAAGGCTCTTTCTTGCATGGTAATGAACCTGCGTCAAAAGCCAATGAGGGACCTAGAAAGATAAAAAGGAGGTATTCTCTGTGTTGATTCCAATAAATAGAGAGTTAGTCAAGGTTATTAGTGTAGTCTTCCTTCCAAACTTAAATCAGAAGTCAGATTAAAATGAATGAGGAAGGATGTGAAACAATTTGGTTGTGAATGTATCCTTAATACCGAACATCTGTGGTGTCTAAATGAGAGGGAAAGATACCTGTCTTTGCTTTCTTTGAAGGTGAAGGCTGGCTTCTTCCTCCAGTGTTTATAGATCGGATTGTGATTTTATACAGTGTAGCAGCCTTCAGCCCAGTCACAGTGCCTGGTGAGTTTGTGACTACTGTTTCAATGAATGATTCTCCGTCCTGTGCTGTCAGCAGGTAACTCGAAGCCCCCGCAACAGATGCCCATTCCACTGTGATACTGTTACTCAATTTTGAATAAGCTTGTTCAATAGTCGGAATCTCAGGAGCTTAAAAAAGAAAAGAAAATGAATAACATGTTGACATGCAAGGGCATGACTTTGCATAGCTGAATGTGACTGTTTATTCCCAAAGTATCAGCTCCAGAAAGACATGGTTTTTATGGCTCTCTTTTCATTTCTCATTATTCTGTTGGTAACATATTAGCTTAGCAGTCTCTAGTGCATGAACAAGACAGGCAATGTATGCCTTAAAAAGTGCATTCCTCTTTGACCTGGTGAGTACAGGAAAAGCACTTGAGCAGTATAGAAGAAAACATTGCAGGACCTGCAGGCATGCTAAGGGTTCCTAATTCACACATATCATTTAGCCAGAGGTTTTGGCACTCTACAATTTATGGCACAGAGCCATTGTACAGGTGTGACTGCATTGGCTATTGGTACAGCAACATCTGGTACATTGCTGGGTGATTTATTAATTTGGATTGGATAAAGTAATTGGGCAGTTCCAGGGATGAAGATAGGAGTCACATCTGTACTGCACACCAATGGAATATGCTTTAGATCCTTTGGAGCCCAGAAGGCTGGGATATGTACAGATCCATAGTTAAAACAGATTACACCATAGCTGTCAAGTTTTCCCTTTTCTCACGAGGAAGCCTATTCAGCATAAGGGAATTTCCCTTAAAAAGGGGAGAACTTGACAGCTATGGATTACACACATTAGAAGTTTTCAAACTAGGTTCTGGGAAATTATTGGAAGCCACTCAGGGGGTCCTCAATGACAACCTCAGTAGGAAAGACAAGCTTACCTGAGGACAGCTTGCTGACTAGGAATGACCTCTGCAATGTGGAGCCACTGTGAAGTGTTGGTTGTGTTCTAGAACAGGGACACAGTAGAATGCATGCTTTGCATGCAGAACATCTCAGGTTCAATCCCTGGCAGGCCCAGTCAAAAAGAATCAGGCAGCAGATAGTGGGAAAGACCTCTGCAAGAGCCTCTGGAGAGCTACTGTCAGTCAAAGTATTATGGGCTACATGGACAAATAGTCTGATCTGGTATAACGCACCTTCCTATACAGTATTCCTAACCTCTGCTCATACAGGGGGATTGTGATAGGCTCTTTCAGTGGCTCATGTATATGCCCTGGATTTTGCACCAAATCCTTTGCAACTCACTAAGCTTTCAAGGGTCCCTTGAAGATAGAAAGTCCAAAAATCACTGACTTAAGTGTTTCGGCGCTTGAGATATTTTACATCTAGTGCCTCATATTCAGTATGTGAGAAAACAAAAATTCCCCAAACTGTGTCTGTAAGATAAATGCTGGAGTGCTGTAAAGAGAATAAATTAATCAAATAATCAAAAGCTCCTATAAGTTAAGAGCACCCAACCACAAAGAAAGTTACTTTCTGTTGTAGTGATTAATTGTCCTGGCCTTGCCTTGTATCTGCTGGGGCTGGGGAATTTGCTTGTGTCCCTGTAAGAACAGTGCTTCATGCAGTAACATTGGAAGTGGGACCCTTTACACAATGTAGAACGAAACCTATCCAAGTGTAAGAGTGAAGTAAATTATTGAAGTATCCCCATTTTTAATTCAGATAAAAATGATTCAATACAAGCAGTCTGGAAGTAGAGGTTTAAAAACAAAACAAAAGGAGGAGTAAGAGCCTATAACATGGCTGTGACTTATACTCTGTTTAACTAAATTAAGAAATAACATTAAATAGAATTAAATAAAAAGGCATCCAAAATGTAAGCTTGCATTTTGAAACACAGCCAGCAATTTCATAACAAATAAAAATAGTGTTTCAGAGAGCTTGGCAATATTACAGGAGCTGTTCTTCTGCAAGCACAACAAGCTCTTATTGAACAATATTTCCATTGTATTAAGCCAAGACATTCTTTCATCCAGTGCTAGTCAGCCAGCTGGTTAGATATGTCCCCCTTTCCTACAATGTGGAAGTATGCAAAGCATTCTTTAAAAAAAAATTAATAAAGAAGCATTGCTACCCATTTCTCAGATGTTGGCACAGCAATCAGAACCATATCAGGCCTGATGCCATCACATGAAAGCAGTGGAGCCATCATGGAATCCAATGGATCCCTGACTGGCTCAGTTGCTCCCTCTCTCCAACCCATTTTGGGACCTTCCACTGTGGCACTTCCACTAGTCCATTCAATGGGCAGAAAAGGGTGCTCTGTACCACTGGAACGACGCCAGCCTCACTCTGTAGGCAGAGACTTGCAGGACTAGGCAGAGCAATGCCTCTGCACAATCCAAACTCCCTCTCCCAACCTGGTGCAAAAGGGATTTGTAATCAAATGCCTACATCTGGTGAAGTTTCACAGTGCCATTGGTGCAATCCTGCTCAAAGTTAGGTTGCTATGTCTCACTGACTTTGATAGGATTTTTAGCCTGGTCCTATGCATGCATACCTAGAAGTCCATCCCATAGAGTTCCATGGTTGTTATATACGATTTCAGCCTTATGCAGCTTGACTATACAGTAGAAACCTTCAGTTGTTGAAGCGTCCATTGTGCGCATGAGTGAAGTGCAATTTTGCACTTTGCGCATGTGCAGACCACACACACCGTTTCTGCGCAGGCGCAGAACGTGCACGTGGTGAAAAAACTTCTGGGTTTGCCGACTTCGGAAGTCGAGTCATTCGGATGTCGAGGTACCACTGTATTCAGAACAGCAGCATTTTTCTTTTTCTTTTTTCTGTTAAAGATTCATATAATATTATGAATCTTTTTCAGTCTTCTTATAATATAAGACTGAAAAACCCTGGTAGCTTTTATTGGGACCATAGAAGAATATATAAATCAGCTCTACTTATTTAAACCAGGGGTGGGAAACATTTTTCAGCTGGGAGGACCACTTTATCTTGTGGGCAGCTTTACAAGCTGCGCATGTTAGGAATGGGCAGGTACAGAAGCAAAAGTGGGTAGAGTAATGGACGTGACTTACCTTTGTACTGTAGGCTACATTTGAGGCATGCAAAAGCCAGAGGTTTACACACACACACACACACACACACACACCACCCTCTTTCCTGGCCAGTAAGAAGGCAGTAGAACAGGGATGGCAAAAGATGGCCAGCCTGATACATTATGGCACCTGAGATGAGCCACAAAATTGTGAGGCCCCCATGCCAGGGAAGGAGGGGTAAGTAAAGATCTACATCGGGAACAAAGGGGAAATATCTTCATCAGGACCGAGGGGGTGAGTAAATTCTACATTCAAAGGCAAATGTAAAGGTAAAGGTCCCCTGGATGGTTAAGTCCAGTCAAAGGCGACTATGGGGTTGCAGCACTCATCTCGCTTTCAGGCCAAGGGAGTCAGGGTTTGTCTACAGACAGTTTTCTGAGTCATGTGGCCAGCATGACTAAACTGCTTCCGGTGCAACGGAACACCGTGACAAAAACCAGAGCACACAGAAACACCATTTACCTTCCCACTGCAGCGGTACCTATTTATTTACTCAAACTGGTATGTTTTCGAACTGCTAGGTTGGCAGGAGCAGGGACCAAGCAACGGGAGCTCACCCCGTCGCAGGGATTCAAAGTGCCAACCTTCTGATCGGCAAGCCCAAGAGGCTCAGTGGTTTAGACCACAGTGCATCCACAGTTCTACATTGGGAACAAGGAGGGGGGAATCAAGTCAACCTTACCTGTTGTGGGGCGAGGGAAAGAAGCACATTCTGAATTGTGCTAGGAGGGTCCAGCCCCCCAGGAGACCCCAGAGGACAGACCCAGCCATTTGCTCCCCAAGGGCAGGAGGAGACCATCAGCTTCTCTTATTCACCAGGAAATTGCTATAGAGGTGGCATAGGGCAGGGGGACTCCTGAGGAGGAGGCAGATCTGGCCTGCAGCTGGAAATGCATTCTTTGGAGGCCAGAACTGCTATCCCCGTGGATCCTGCCACACAAGGCGATCGCCTCACCTTGCCTCATCGGCAGGCTTGTCCTGGTATGGCCTCAGGACAGGTTGTGGCCTATGGAGAGGCCAAAAGTCAGATAGAGAGGCCTGTCATTTGGCCCCTAGGCCTGAGGCTCCCCAACTCTGCTTTGAACCATCTCATACTAACCCGTTAACTGCATAGTCTGAGCCTCGGCCAGTATAACTCCATTATTGTCCATGGCGTCCACTTTCACAGTATGGATTGTGTTGGGAGCTAGAGGTGCAAGAGCACCTACAAGTGTGACATCACTGAAATGGGCTGATGAGGAGTGCCCCACTGTGTTCAAAGGGGTTGCCATGGCTCTATATGAAAAGGCTCCGGGGAATTTGGGCCATTGGAGATAAACACTTCTTGACGTCACATCGTAAATGGATACAGTGAAACCTGCAAAAGTACACACATGAACAGTCAGTCTCCTTACCTTGCAACGCAATAGTCACTGGGAGTTGTCCAATTAAAATCATACTCAAGAGTAGACTCACTGAAAACAAAGGGCTTTTAGACCACTGATTTCAGTGATCTGCTCTGTGATTTAGTTGGCTGTCATCCATAGGCTACAATCTAGAATGCTGAGGGAAATATCAACATCAGCAGTAAGTTTATTAGTCATTCCCAACACCCATGGAATTCTGGGATCCTATAGTTTTGTGAGGAAGTTAGGTGTTTCTAACACAACTACAAGTATCCTGGATTTTTTTAAAGGAAAGCCCTGGAAGTTAAACTGGTATAAAACTAAAAGGCATTTGTTGTGTACCGTAGTTATTCCTGTTAATTCATGGGTTTGTAATTACTAGCTTCACGTGCAAATTTTTATTGTTTTGGAACCTAATGCAACCTACACACTTTAAGTCCAATCCAAATAACTTTATTGTACTAGCCATTGGCCGTGACAAATCTGAATCAAAAATAAGTACAAGCAAAAGGGTTGTCACGCCACAAATAATGACCTCTGTTTAGAGCTCTGCATCTCCCTTACAGTTCGCTGCTATATTGTCCAGGATCTTCTTACTGATCTTTTTGGCTCCCAAAGCAAAAAGGGTGACTTTATGAGTCACTGAAGCATTTACATCACTAAGAAGCCATAGGATATTCTGTGCTGGGGAGAGACATCTTTCCTGTATGGACAGTAAGGTGAAATATCATCTCCTGGGTCCAATGTATAGTGGGCAATTAGTAAATAGTGCAAGATGTCTTCCACCTGCGGTTGCCCACATATACAGAGTCTGCCTTCATATGGTATCCTGTTATATCATCAGTCTAGGTTGGCAGAGGGTATAGCTTGAAAATGCCGTTCAGTAAAAGTAAATCTAAGTCAGGCTGGCTGGAGATTCGGCAGGTAACTGACTCTAAAATTGAATGTTATTAGAAGGGGGAACAAAGGAGAGCATTTAGAGGATTTGATCACTTGCAGATCACGTAGTGATTCTGTCCAGTGGCACCAATCCCTTAATTGGCATTTGTCCATGGAAATAACCCCTAGCTTATGGAAATAATAAGCGTTCCAATAACGTTGGGTGTTAGATTTCCACCATTGGCTGTTTTCCAATTCTTCATTGCACAGCTCTGGCAAGCGCTCACAAGGCATGGAGGACAGTCTTTAGTAAGGTAAAGGTAAAGGGACCCCTGACCATTAGGTCCAGTCGTGACTGACTCTGGGGTTGCAGCGCTCATCTCGCATTATTGGCCACGGGAGCCGGCGTACAGCTTCCAGGTCATGTGGCCAGCATGACTAAGCCACTTATGGTGAACCAGAGCAGCGCACGGAAACACTGTTTACCTTCCCGCTTGGAGCAGTCCCTGTTTATCTACTTGCACTTTGACGTGTTTTCAAACTGCTAGGTTGGCAGGAGCTGGGATCAAACAACGGGAGCTCACCCCATTGCAGGGATTCGAACCGCCGACCTTCTGATCGGCAAGCCCTAGGCTCTGTGGTTTAACCCACAGTGCCACCTGCGTCTTTACAAGTAATTAAATCTGGTGCTATCAGCTATTGCAGTTAACGCTGGCCATCTAGCTGCTGTTCCCTTGGGTAAGGAAAACCGTATTTTGAGAAATTGGTTTTGCACCATTTCTAGCCCTTTAATAGCACTCTCATCCTCGCCCCTCATCTTTAGGATTATGGCCACTGTTTTACTGACTCACAGTAAGATGTCTACCAAACATGGGCTTTAATTTTCTCCTGAGGCCCACTAAAAAGAATAATAGCAAGAGAAAAATACCTGTCAGATTTTACCTGTGTTCGCTGAAAGAATCTGTAAAAGATGGCAGACAATTAGTAACACAGAGAAAAACTCTTTTTGCATCCCCCCCCCCTTAATAGCAGATTCCTAAGCAGTTTACAGGTAAGTAAGTCTTAATACATTCTATGGGATTTACTACCTAGAGTTTAGGATTGCAGCATTACAGTCCATTATTTTCTTAAGCAAGACAAGCACAAACAGCGATCACAATAATATATTATTTTATTCTCACTTGTTAAATCCACGCCTTCTACAAAGCTATTGGTGAGATTTGACATTGGTGTGCAGATCACATTATGAATTCAACTTCCTCTCCTGAATCTGCCTATTGATCCAGAAAGGGAAAGTTTCCAGTTGTGGACAGACAGGCATTCTAATGTCAAACACATTAACTGGACGTAAATACCATTGTTTTCAATTAAAGTTTTGTCCCCATAATCTATCAAATCTCATGCACAGGAAAACTTCCTTCTCATATTGCTGATGCATCTGCATACCTAAATGCAGATTCCCATCTCTGGCAAGAAGATGTGTAAAGGAAGATGTGTAAAGATGTGAAAAGGAATGCAATGTGCACTGGTTCTAATGTGCACTAGCTGAAAACCTGAGAGTCAGGATTAAGTGGAGCAAACTACCTGATCAAATTTACTTCTGACAAGCTGAATGGAAAGCCACAAGAGAAAGCTTACTAGGAAGTATGGGCTCAATGCTTTGCATGCAGAAGCTCCCAGATTCAACCCCTGGCATTTCAAGGTAGGGCTGGGAACACCCCAGGTGAGAGCCATTGCCAGTTAGCATAGATAATACTGAGTTTGATAAATCAATGGTCTTACTCAGCTTTCTAAATAAATGGCCACCAAATAAATGTACTGAGGTCACATAACGCTGCTTTCAATCCAGGGTTCTAACAGCAAGAAGAGATTTCAGAGTTACAAATTAACCATTACCAGAATCACAGATTAAACGAACTTTTAGCCAATTGCAAAATACCTTTCAAACTGTTTGTGGATTGAAACTGCCTGAGTTTTGAAATGGCAATAAAGATGCATTTTCCTGTTGCATGGTATTATAAGAGGTTTGCACCAAAAATAAATAAGTAATTTATTGGCAAGATATTACAATTAACATGTTTTGACTCAAGCTGCACATAGCAATAGCAAAAGCATTTAAAAACAGGAGTATTTTTTAAAAAAATATTGAGAATAAATTTAAATTTATTAATTCAATAGGCAGCAAGTTATTTCTGAAAATGTTTAAGAGATAAACTGCTTGGACTTACCATTTTAATGTTGATGAAAATTAATCCAGAAAATATGAAATGTTTACATCTTCTGCCAATCATTCTTCAAGCTGGACTTCTAATTCCCAGTTCACTTACAGATATAATGAGATTACCAGTGAGAAGTTAGCAAAAAAATAACCTTTCCACCCAAAATAATAAGTAAGTCTTGGAGGCAGTGGAAGCATTCCAAATTTGCAGCTCCTCCTCTAGTCACAGCTAGCCTATAAAAGCTGGATTATAGATTGACTCCAGTTAAGCATTCTTGCCTATTTTGTTTCATCAAATACAATTATTTATGACAGTTAGTTGAATAGTGAGGCAAATGCTACCCTCCATTGCTTCTGTCTGTGACACATAATTTTATTGACTGATAAAAGAATTTATCCAAGTTATTAGCCAGAAGTGGCTTCAGTTCCTTAGCCTGCAATCCTCTACATGTTTCCCTTGCAGTCCAAATGAATTCAATAGGGCGTACCTTTGAATAGATATGCATAGATATGTACAGTACTATAATACTGTTACACCTCCCGGTTTCCCACTTGAAGAATAGTATGCTTAGCTCTCATTCCCTCTTTCGATGGGAAATATTTATGGTCTCCTAAGTAGCCGATTTCACATATAAAAAGACATGTGCTTGCTGGCTGGCACAGGGTAACAATGCAGTAAACCAAGGGTCAGCAAACTTTTTCAGCAGGGGGCCAGTCCACTGTCCCTCAGACCTTGTGGGAGGCCGGACTATATTTTGAAAAGAAAAAGAAAAAAAGAACGAATTCCTACGCCCACAAATAACCCAGAGATGCATTTTAAATAAAAGCACACATTCTACTCATGTAAAAAACATGCTGATTCCCGGACTGTCCGCGGGCTGGATTTAGAAGGCGATTGGGCCGGATCCAGCCCCTGGGCCTTAGTTTGCCTACCGATGCAGTAAACAGTTGTATTGGAGAAGGAGCATGGATGTGAATGCACAATCAAATGGCAAGCAATATGCCTCCCTCTCCCTTTCCTTGTCACAAAATGTCACAGTCTTGTTACTCCCTCCCCCTAAGTGTGTGACATACTTTCTGAATGAACCCTTTTGTTTAATAGCCACGAGAAATCTGGCAAACAGTATAAGTGCCATTTCAGATTTCAGCAGAGGGCAATTTTAGTATGGGCAGCTAGAAGATTCTTACAATGTCTCCCTTGCTACCCTGGGAGCCTTTATAAAATACCTGCTCTGCTCCAGAGGAAGAACCGAGGGGAGCCTTTCCCAGACCATGACTTTGAGAACAGCAGAAGCAGCTGGGAAGAGAGGAGTTCAGGGATAGTTTTTAAAATAATTTTATAAGTTGTGTGTCCATGTTTCTCCATTTGATCCTTCGACATGGTTTTGTATGTTTTGTGGTATTTTATGCATTGTAAAAGCCCTGAATGCAAAATCCTATTGGCAACGGATCACTGCTCTACAGCACCCTCTGGTATCACGTTTTTATAACACAGTTATAACAATATAATTGACGAGTGTAGCTGAATCCAAGGGTCCTGGATTTACATAAGCCATCCTGGTTTCCGATTTGATCCCGGAATGTTCCACTTTTCCTTAGGGCATCCCTATTTTCATCAGAGAAATGTTGGAAGGCATGGGAAGCATCCTTGCACTTACATAAGATGACATAAAATTGAAGGGTTGGAGGGTCATTTATCACCTCCTGCCTAGGAATACAGCTCTATAAGGGGTTTTGCATGCTTGGGGAAAAGCACAATATTTTCCTGAAGGAGCGTCTCCACCTCCATCGCTCTGCCTAGACACTGAGGTCCAGTGCCGAGGGCCTTCTGGCGGTTCCCTCGCTGCGAGAAGCCAAGTTACAGGGAACCAGGCAGAGGGCCTTCTCGGTAGTGGCACCCGCCCTGTGGAACGCCCTCCCACCAGATGACAAAAAGAAAAAATAACTACCAGACTTTTAGAGGACATCTGAAGGCAGCCCTGTTTAGGGAAGCTTTTAATCTTTAAGAAATTAGTGTATTATAAAATTTCTGTTGGAAGCCACCCCGAGTGGCTGGGGAAACCCAGCCAGATGGGTGGGATATAAATAATAAATTATTATTAATTATTCTCATTTATAATAAACACTATTGAGCCAAAGTGCTTGGGTCGACTTTCACGCCCTAGATGACAAACTGGGAGTGTGGCCTTCCATGGGTCACAGTGAAACTATACCTTTCACTTCTTCCTACCCCATAGTATCAAACAAAAACGATTCTTGCAGCACCTGTGACATTTAACACAGCGCGAGTAAGCTTGTTTTTTTAAAAAAAAATGTTTTTATTAAAGAATTTTGCTTTTTAATAGGCTAGAGTCCATCAGATGCAAGATGTAGTTGATCCCTTAAAAAAAAAAATAAAGGTGCCAGACTGACGGGGGGGTGGGCAGACTCTTTGGAAAGAAAACAATCTTCCACACCGGGGGGGGGGGGGAAGCGCAGAGTCAGGCGCGCGCCTTAAGATCCCTCTGAAGCCAACGGGGGGCCGGGCGCGCCTTAAGCTCTGCAGAGGAGGATCGCGGCGCGAGGACGGACCCGCCCCTTCCCCGCGCTCGCCCGCCCGCTTCTGCTGGGAGCACGTACGCCCAGCACGCAAGCTCAGCGGAAAGGCGGCGGCGGACCTGCAAGGCTAGGGGCGTGGCCTTGCTGAAGAGGGCGGGGCGCCGCGCCGAAGGACAGCGGCGGTTGCCTTCTCCTTCAGAGTGCGGCATTCCCCCCCCCTCCCCGTCGTGTCGCGGGGCCAGGGGAAGAAGCAAGATGGCGCCGGCTACGAGCGGGGACCGGGGGCTGAAGAGCCTGGTGTGGCAAAGTGAGTGCCGGGTGCTGTCGCCACATCTCTCGCTCGCTCGCTCTCACGGCCCGCGCTTCTTCTTTTTTCCTGCCGCCGGGGTAGCGCATAGGGGCAGAGCCAGCCCTCTCCCCTCTTGCCTGGCAGCGGCTGTGAGGGAGGCCTCCTCCGCTGCCGCCGCCGCCGTCTGCCTTCTCTCTCTCTCTCTGCCCCGCTGTCACGGGAAAACGGAGGGGAGGCTGGCGGGTGGCTGGGTCGTGCAAGGCGCGAGTGTGGCGGGCGGCGTTGGTCGGAGGGCAGCGAGGCAACCCCCGCTCCTGACCTGTGCCCGTAACGGCATCCTGACGTGCAAGAAAAATGAGGTGAAGCAGTTCTTTCCCACTCTTTATCTGCACGCCTGGAAATGCTTCACTTGCTACGTTTCTATATACCGGGGGGCGTTTTAAGGAGCGGGAAAGACTCTTTTCCTCTCTCACGCGCGCGCAGGTGTCGCCCTACGGTGGACTTTCATTTCGTTGGGTGGCATGTAAGGATTTCCAGCCCCCTTCCTTACATGGATTTTCATTTCGTTGGGGGGGCATGTAAGGAATTCCGGAACCATGAGAAGTAAGTTAGGTGGCGAATTAGCCCGAGGTTATTGTGGCTGAATGTATGTTTTTTATCCTGCGCCCCAGTTTAAAGTCCAGCCGTCAATACCCCCCCCCCCACCCCACTTGCCAGAAGGATGAGGAGAGGGTGGAGCTGAGAAGGTACATTGTTGGGGGGCCACATTTCTAGTCCTGGTCGGTAACACCTGGGAGGCAGTGTGAATGGATTGAGTGTTGGGTTTTGGACCTGTGCGTACTGGATATTATTTACTGGCAGGGTGGATTTGATTTAAATCAAACTGATTTAAATCACGATTTAAATCACTAGTCAGTAAGGCTTGATTTAAATCATAGTTGATTTAAATCATAAAGACTAATTCTTGCTGGTATAACTTTAATATGCAAGTAGATGAAGATTTTTAGAATAACAACTTTTCATATTAGTTTTTTTTATCCCCAGTTTAATAGGTTAATCATTCATATTTGGACAACTTTACTGTTGTACTTAGGAAGGAGAAAAATAATCATTACCTTAATAATAACAATTTAAATAGATTTATTCAACTGAAACAATAACATTTCAGCAAATGTTATTTGCTTAAACAAACATCCATGTTTGTTAACTAATTTGGCTAAACAAAAACAAAATATATATATTTTAAGAAACTTAGACTGTCAGCCCAGCCTACACATGAAAAACTTAAATACTGTCCACTCCAAACAATCAGAAAAATATTGTTTCTATTTTATTCACTGAACTTCTTGAAACTTAGCACTGAAGGGGTTGTTTCTGTATTCATAGGTTTGTAGAACAATAGTAGTAAGGTCTTTTTCTCAACTCTGTTCATGTTATAACATTTTTGTTGTGAAGAAGAGGCATGTGATCTCTGTTGAGTCAAATTCAGTTTTGAGAACTGCAAAAGTAAACCAAGCACCTGTGATAATATCTTGTAGGCAGAGAAACTGCCCAATAATCTTACAAAAACCTCTGGAAGAGCATGACATTGTGAATGGATTAATGGAATTCATTTACCCCCAAAATTAAACATATACAACCTTATACTACAAAATTAAAAAACTAATTTTTATTTCATGATGGAATAACCTTTGGATGGTAATATGTTTTCCTCAAAAAGCATTTTATTAAAAAAAATCAAATTTAAATCAAAAAAATCGATTTAAATCAAAAAAATCCGATTTAAATCAAAAAAATCCGATTTTTTTGATTTTTTTAAAAAAATCATTGATTTTTATCCACCCTGTTTACTGGCCATAATTTGCCTCACATCATGGTTGAGAATAAAAATAGGATTCCCTTTTAAGAGATCTCCAGATTTAAGGAAATGTTTAAAATTAAAATGGAATCGGGGCTGTTGAAGGGCTGAGTGATGCAATATGAAAACTAAAGCATTTTTGTTGATCGGGGTGCTGTGCGAGTGGTGAAAATCCCTTCAAGCACTGTGTTTTGTAGGATGCAGGTAGCAGTTGTCAATCCTAGAATGGGTGAAGAAATAGAGGTGGTATAATTTGCAACCAGAGGGGCAGCCCATTGGTTTCAATATATGTAGTTTCTTAGCTTTGTACAATATGGGGCTCATATATATTAATATTTTTTTTGAAACTTAGTTTTTTTTCCTTTCAGGAAAAAAAGCAAGCAAGCACAATTGCAGTTTGTGTCATGACTTACCTTTGCACCTTTCAACTCATAATAACGGCCTCAAGATGATTGTAATCGTTGTTTTCTGTTTCCACATTTGTTTCCTAGTTTTACTTCTGTTGTGATTTAATATTCTTCTTTCTGTCTCTGCGTGTGTTTAAAAATAAATGGAGCAGATGTTTGGGGGCATAAGGGGCTGGATATTTTCTGTGATCCACCATCAAAACCTTTTCAATGACCAAATACATCAGTATTTCATTACATTAGAATACAGAGTTCTCTGAAACAGAATGATTGTGGTTATTTGAAGGGTGCATTCATCTTTGACTAGGGACCTTGCAGAATGTAGATCTTGTACAGTATAGTAAGTGATATGGAAATATCTGTTGTTACTGGTAGTGTTGCATCATAATACAAGGTGTAACATAAGCTGATTGTGAACATGAAGCCATTGTACTTCATACAGTGTTTTTAAAGAGTTTTATTTAAATGTTCTGTGATTGTTTACAGACTATAGATGAAAAACTAATAAAAATAATTTAAAAATGCTTCACACATCGCAAACTTTGAAACAAGTTTAGACTATAAGGAAGTCATTACTCGTTGATTTACAAAAAGTATTTGTGATTAAAAGAGGCTATAGGTTCCTGTTGGAGATAAAACCTTTGAATCATTGTTAATAATAGCTCTGAGTCAGAGGGTTTCTGGAGTAAGAATCCTTGAAGATTTTTCATACAAAATTGCAGTAGCTTTCAGCACTGTTTAAAGTGGCAGAGGACAGACTCATACCTGCCTTATATGCTTACTATTATTCATAAATATAATACAATAAAATATAATTAAAACTCTTACAGAAGTGTAATATGTGTGTTGGGGTTAAGAAGCAGGTTTTTTCCCCTACTCACACTGAATTCATTTCCTCCTGTTTACTCCTTCCCTGTCCTTTATTGCTCCAATATGTATTGGGAAGTTAGTGTTAGACAAGACACACATACTGATTCTTGGAGAGGGATGAAGGTTTGCTTCAACCCCCCCCCCAGCTTTGTGTATGTCCCTAGGAAGACTGGGGGGTTGGTTTTGTGGAGGTGGCGGTGGTGGCCGGTATTCAGGTTTAGTGGAAAGCTCTGGTTTAGTGTAAAAGCTAAACAAATCTTGCCAAAAGTGCTCTAATTGGGAGATGAAAGCAGATGGTGCTGAGCCTCTGGGGTAGAATGCAATACTGTTGTAGCTGTACAGACTAAGGATACAATCCTGTACACAATTACTTGTGATTAATTCCCATTGAATTCAGTGGAACATATTCCTTAGTGGGCATGCATATGGTTGTATGGCTAGGAACCTTAAGATAATAGTCCTGACTTGTCTTCACCAACTTCCTATTGGTGTTCTTGTTGAATAAAATAGGTACCGTAGTTGAATTTTCCCACAATGCATAATTCTCTATAAATGCAGTGGGGGAAGAGGAGGTGATAGCCTTTATTATGGCTTTCTTTGGTATGAAAATTCAGACGCCACATTCAACTAAAAAATTGGGCCTTGAGAATGACTCAAGAATATTATTGAATAATAGAGCAGGAAGCACATTTGCAGGAGAGGAGAGTGACCATGCTGTTGTGGGCTGATTGGCATTAGAAAGCATTTTATGAAAAATACCTAACACATTGAGTGAGCTGTCTTTGCTGTACGTACTAGTATAACACATTAAAAAAATAAATTACATAACTCTAGCACCAGTTTAAGTACCATTTCTCAAGTCTTTTTTCCATTAAAATATTACACCCTTGCTTTAGTATTGCACTTGCAGCAGTAGTAACCATATTAATACTTTAAAAATAAACAAAACTTGCAAATACATTAGAGACAGAAGCAGTCTTGCAGGTGGAGAACTTCCTGATGAGCTTGTGGGTTTCAGTTTGCTTTTTTGAAGTTTCGATGTGCAGAGAGGAAAATAGTCATGTGCCACATCTTTTGCAGTTGGGAGACATCTAAGGAGTTGCTTATATTTACAGTTCTGAAATGTTACTCTACATACTGTACTTCATTTTAATGTTTTGCTGCCATGTTCTTTTCAACACTAAACTAAGTTCTTTTTAGCTTATGCCATTAGCAAAAACATTGTATAAAAATGTCAGTTTTTTGTTGAAATGAAATTAGTTGTTTGAACTGTCAGGCGTTTTCCTTACAGAGCTAGATTACATTGTTACAGTGCTGCTATTTTAAATGCTGGATTTCTTTTTCAGAGCTAAAAGCAGCAGTATTTGATGACTGTAGGAAAGAAGAGGAATGGAAGGTATGTTTAATCTTTTTTAATTGCCTTTATCAAATACAGTGGTACCTCGGTTTACAAATTTAATCCATTCTGGATGTCCGTTCTTAAACCGAAACAGTTCTTAAACCGAGGCACACTTTTCCCCCTAATGAGGCCTCCTGCCGCCAGTGCCCTTCCACCGTTCAGATTCCATTCTTAGACTGAGGTAAAGTTTGCAAACCGGGACACTACTTCCAATTTTGCGGAGTTCGTAAACCAAATAGTTCATAAACAGGGCTGTTCTTAAACCGAGGTAACACTGTACTGTATAGTAGTTCATCCACCACAATGTACTTGACTAGGCATCTCCTAGTCAAGTAATGGTGGCCTTTGGAAGGGCTACATGTCTGACAGCCATATCACAAAAAATAAAAAATTCCTTCCAGTAGCACCTTAGAGACCACCTAAGTTTGTCATTGGTATGAGCTTTCGTGTGCATGCACACTTCTTCAGATACGCACGAAAGCTCATACCAATGACAAACTTAGGTGGTCTCTAAGGTGCTACTGGAAGGATTTTTTCTTTCTTTCGACTACGTCAGACCAACACGGCTACCTACCTGTAACTAGCCGTATCACAGTTCCATAAGTTCTTTTAAGGAAAAAATGATATTTAAAACAGTTTCATTTAGATTTTAAATTTGTACATGTGTCCTTAAATGAGAGGCTCTTTGATTTCAGAGGAGCTGTGTCCCAAGCACTTCTTGGAACCTAAGACCTTGACTAATTAAATGTTTGCATTGGGCTTCAGTACATCCCCACAATCCAGGGTCAAAGGAAAATGTGGATATACTGTTCAAGAACATAGTGTTTAAATTGAATGGGAACTACTGAAATGCTGCACTTTTTGGAAATCTACACTCTTTGGAAAAATCAGACAATCATATTTCTATTTATTAAGACAATATATAAGCGAGTCTTGTGCTTGCTAGTGGTGCCTCTTCGCTCTTCCCTTTGCACAAACTGACTTAAACCTCTAATTAACAATAGTTTCCTGTTTTGTCTGAACCACCTTTGGAACAAGCCAGGTTCAAACAATGCATTTAATGCTCTGAAGCCTGCAAGCCTAGTTCCTGCTTTAGATGTAACAGGAAATTATGGTTAATTGATGAGTTCCTGGATTTTATTTTGCAATGTTGCATAGGGAGCTCTGTGAACAAGCAAAATGCCCATTCATATCTCAGCATAACACTGTTAGTATAACTTCTTCAAATATTTTGACCATTCAAGAAGAACACATCTAATATTTTAGTCTTATTTTGTAAACTAAAATTTCCTTAACTAAAGGAACAAATCACTTGTCTAGGATATATAACGCTCTTCAGATACAGTAAAAAGTCATGTGGATGCCAGGGAAGCCCTCTGGGTGCATGTATGCTCACATTGGCAGTCCTTGGCATAAATCTATTAGTTCATTAGGCCTGTATTGCAGTGTCCTTAGTATGTGATCACCACTACCGTGTTTCTCCTATTTTAAGACACTGTCTTATATTTATTTTACTCAAGAAAATAAGCATATGGCTTATTTTCAAGGGGTGTCTTAAAATACACTGGGGGAAGACTGGGGGAAGAAGGCAAAAGGCTGTAGCAAGTAAACAGGGCTGGTGAAGAAATCTCAGCCTTTTACCAGGGGACGCTGTGGCTTTAAACCACTCCAAGAAGTGATTGGGTGGGTTTCCTCCCCGCCCCGCGTGAACAAACATCCCCGGAGACCCAAAATGATAACCCTTTGAGGTAAAATGTTATGATTGCGAAAGGAAGCAGCCCTGTGAGGGTATTGGCGGTGAGCCCCTCTTTGGGGGCTCGATTGGCGGTAGGCATCGGATTAATTCTAGAAGGTACAGGTGCGGGGGGGAGGTTGCGGCCATCACCTCCCCCGAAATGCGGAAGGGTACTCCCTTAAGGAGTCCGGGGCGTTGCCAAGTCCGAAGCCGTGGTAGGTGAGGGCCAGGGGGCACACCCCTAATGGTGGCCCCAGGATGGGTTCCTAGTTGATGGGCATCGCAGGACTCATCCAATGGTGGTTAACCCTTCACAGACTGCCAGCAGAGCGGGCTGGAGTCAGATATAGTCAGTTAGATCTAATGCCTATGCCAATACCTCTCTACATCCGTAATCAATAAACTTGTGGCCTTTTATGCCCATTAACCCTATACAACGTGTTTTGTGTCCTTATTTCTCTCGGGGAGGCCTCGGGGTATCGCCACACAAAATCTCTTCCCTCCTGAGGGGGAGGAGATGTTGTGGGCCCACGAGGACTTCACGTGGGGGGGGGGGAATGGCTAGCATTCCCCCTAGCCCATTGGCCAGGTCCCCGCCGCGACGCGCCCTTGGCGCATCCAATCTGGGTGCCTCGGGGGGGGCGTGGCTCGCGTAATTTAAGCGAGCGCGCGGCGGGGATCGGCTCCCCTCGCTCACCCGTGCTGGTGTCTGATTAAATGAGAAGGAAGTGTGGGAGTGAAGCTCTCCCTTTAAGAGGCAGCCTGCAATGGCAATTTCAACAATTCGTCATTGCAGGCTGCCTCTTAAAGGGAGAGCTTCGCAGCCTCTACTCCCCAACTTCCTTCTCGTTTAATCAGACACCGGAGTGCAGGTGGGGGGGCAGAGAGGAAAAGAGGATCGCTGAAAAGGAGAGGGGGAGGAAGAAAGAAGGACGGTGTGGGGGAGGTTCGCGGAGGTGAGGTGAGAAAGCGAGCGAGGCAACGGAGCAGGGAGTGGAAATTACAATGGCAATTTCAACATTGCAGGATGGCATTCCACAGCTCTCGCTCTTCCCCTCTTGTTCACATCGGCAGACTGGGGATGCCGCCGCCGCAGCCAAACACCCATTAAACTCGGAGAGGGAGGAGGGGGAACCTTGAGAATCTGGGACCTTTCTCCCACCTGGGACCTTTCTCCCACCCCCTGACCAGCAAGGGAGGGCTTGTTTTCTCCTACCTCTCTCTCACACACACATTCACTCACTCACTCTGCCGTCCGCCTCTCCAAACCAACTCATCAATGCAGAAATCAAGGGGACAGAGGAAGCCAGCGAGATCCTCGGACTCGTTGCTGCTGCTGGCTCCCAGAGGCAGCCTGCCGGGTCGGCGCCCAGCAGCGCCACGCAGAGCTCCCCAAGCCTCCGGGAGCCAGCCGCAGCAACAGGACAGGAGGCTTGGGGCGCTCCGCGCGGCACTGCTGAACACCAACTCGGCAGGCCGCCTCCTGCCACGGCCGTCGTGCTTGGTCCCGCTGGCTGGCTGGGGCGCTTGGTGGTCTCGCTCCGCACAGCTCATGGGTATGGCTTATTTTTGGGGTATGTCGTATAATTCGCAAATGCTTTAAAATCCTGCTACGGCTTATTTTATGAATACGTCTTAAAATAGGAGAAACACGGTACCTTAATGTGCCTTAATGTCTAGTTGTATATGTTGAGCATCTTCATTTTGTTGCAGAAGAGAGGACGGGGACTGGTAAGCACAGTGTTTCCATTCAGTGCTCGAAACGCCCATTGTTCTAGGCGCATTTTGCGACAGGGAATTTCATTAACGTGAGCAGTTTCTGAGCTCTGGGCACAGTATTGTGCCTAAGATTTCAGATTAAAACTGGAGTGTGGAAGAAAAGGAGGACCTTTTTCTGCCTCCCCACTTCCAGCTACTCTCTGAAGACTGGAAGAGACCATCTTAAGAATATTAGGGGGGTGAGCAGGGGAAGGACTAGACCATGTGAAAAATGAACATAATATTTTAGCTGCAGTTCATTCATTTGCAGCTTTGTATTCTTGTTATAAAAAAGCACGCCTAGACATTCTGTTGTTGTGCTCATAACCTAGGTTTAAGGAGCCATTTAGCTCCTAGCTTTTATATCTCAGTTTCTAACACTGGTTTCATTTCTAGTGCAAATTTTGATTGTGTTATCTCTTTTTTCCTTCGCTTCACATTATGCGGACTTGATGCATATAACATTATATATTTTATTTATATCCCACGGGGCTTATGAGGGATAACAATACGTTACTACAGGGACTGCGTTGGAAAAGATAACTGTTCAGAAACTAGAGTTGTCACAAAATGCAGTGAGCCGACTTCTAGCTGGGGCTTCTTGCATTGATATTACATCTACATTGACTGTGGAATTGTCCTGGCCTGGTTTAACTCTTAAAACTCAAGAACAGTAAGGGACTTGGATTTAGAATGGATTGCCTGCTCCCACATAGGCGCTCAGATCAGTATCTGACACCCTGCTCCATATTCCTCTGTTTTCAGAAGTGAAGTGAGTGGGCATGAGAGGCAGCAATTGTGGTGCCACAATTGTGAACCATTTTTCCAGGAGACACGCATGTGGGTTAATTATTGTTCACCTTTCAGCAGGCAGTGAAATTCTAGTTACTTAGGAAGTACTTTGAGGCAAATTAATATCAAAAATCAAACTGTTGCAAAATATATAGTTGTATTCTTTTTGGTGATGGTTTCTTTTGATGCTGCCGTGATGTTTAATTTATAGGATTTATATTATATTTAATGTTTGGAAGCTCCAGGGGTTCTTGGGGCCTGAAATGAGGAGTATTATACACTTTATAAATGAATGCTTTAGTAGGTACAACAATTTTGATTTACCATTAAGCTCTCGTCTTACAACCAGGCATCAAAACCAATTTCAATAAAGAAGCATACAATTGGATATAATTTTCTAAAGCACTACTTCAACATTTTTATACAGATAATTCTTCTAGATGACTTCACCACAAAACTTCTGTCATCATGTGGTAAAATGACAGACTTATTAGCAGAAGGGATCACTGGTAAGTACGTTTTAAACAGAGTTCTGTGATTCTGGCATTTGGGGAAACTTGTTTTGTCAGCATTTGCAGAGGACACCCAGTGGAAATTATTAAACTGCTGAAATGAAAAAGTCATGAATTTCAATGGGGCATATGTGTAATTAACCTACCCTTTTTCATCTCACTTATTTTTGTTACTCATTCTGCTGCTGGATTTGTTACTTCCACCTGTTAACTTTGTCTTCATTGAGTTTCTTATCCTTTTGGTATGTAGTTGTAACAGAATAATGAATGGAAGAATTGTCAGGAGGGGGTTGAATGGAATGTCAGGTGGAGTTTGAGTGTGTCTGTTGCAAAATGACAGTTGAAAGAGGTGTGTGTTAGAGACAGAGAAAGGGAGAATTTGAGAAGAGTGAGTTAGCATAGTTAATGAGGAAAGTTAGTCATATTAGATAGGATATTAGAACTGTGAGTATTCTGTATTAAATGCCTACTTCCTCTGGATTACCTTCCTTCCTTAAATATATTACTGTGTTTAGATATGGGTGAATTTCTAGGGATGTATCTCATACTGTGTGTCTGTTTAAGATGTATTTGAATGAGACTATAAAGGGAGAGTGCTACTGCTCTTCAGGTCAGTAGGTAGTAAACAGGGAACATGTCCTGGGTGGGTGGGAGGAATCCCAAGAAAACCACAGTGTTAAAAGCTTTTTCTCTTGAATCTTGCTTTTAACTTTGTGTTTCTTTTCTCATTCTCTAATCTTTCTGGGGTTGTTTTGGTTTGGTTTTTGTCGTGCTCTCACTGAGAATGTGGGCTAAAGGTTCTGTGGCTTGGGGTGGCATAATGTTAATCTGCTTGTATTCCAAACTACAACAGTGGGTAGGGGAATTGCTAATTACAGAATGGCTTACTGATATAATATAGTTCAGGCATCCCCAAACTGTGGCCCTCCAGATGTTTTGGCCTACAACTCCCATGATCCCTAGCTAACAGGACCAGTGGTCGGGGAAGATGGGAATTGTAGTCCAAAACATCTGGAGGGCCGAAGTTTGGGGATGCCTGATATAGTTGTTGGATTGTCATCATGCTGCAGTTTGCATGGCTGCCACTAGGTGACATGATGGCAAAAACACAGGCAGAGAGGAACAGGCAGGAGTCCAGGACCCGTTGGGGCAGTTCCCCAGCAACTGCCTGCTCTCCTCCTGCTGTACACCTTCACACCAAACCATGCTGTTTCATACTTAGCAGCATCAGAGACTGAGGAGGAAGAAAGCAGCAGCAAAGCAGGGAGGTTGCTGGGGAGCTGCCCCAGCCTGTCCTGCCTGTTCCTCCACAGCTTGCATGGCCCATGGTTTGGGCAAGCTGTCTGCTCTCTTGGTAGGCAGCAGGGAAGAGCAAGCAAGGCTGCTCTAGTTGAGGATGGGGGAACTTCTTTACTGGCCCTTCCTGCATGTTGCCTTGTGGAGGGACAAAGTGAGACTTTGAAGGCAGAACGGAGAGACAGCGAAGCGAGCTGAGGCAGTAGCTCCTAGTATATTTATGGCTTTCTGAAACATTTGACAGTGGGGGCAGATGGAAAATCATGCTTAATGAAGGCGTGGTGGGAAGTGATAAATTCCAAAGTGGATTTTGGTGTTAAATTTTATAGTCTATAAACAGCCATATTTAAAGAAACTAAATAAATTTATTTTTCCTTGTTGCAGCTATCTTCAAGCTCATATACAAAGTACAGTAGTTATGATATAAAGCTGGAAGTGCCTGAAAAACTACCATGATAAAACTTACATTTAAAAATCTATTTACATAATAGTGATTGATTAGAATCATTATGTAAATCTATTTAACACCTGTAGGTGGTGAGACTACATGCAGTTTGCGGTATCATGCTTATTTTGTAAACTAAGTTTGCTAACTGATGCCTGAATTTATTAGCATATCACTGATTTCAGGCCTATTTGGGTTTGACTTGTGGTCATTTTGGTCTTTACCAAAGGATAAATGAAAAACCCTAATTACAACACTCAGCAATTGGCTCAGCAATTTGTTTGCTTCTTTCATCTTAAAGGCATTCCCCTATGAGAGACAAGGAAGTACGTGCAACCTGCAGTTCTTCTTTTAAAATTACTGGGTTGGATCCAGATTCACCCCTCTAAGAATGGAAGGGGCTCCAAGGGAAGGGAGCCTGAATTCAGTAGTGCTCCCCATTGGAGGTAGAGAGTTGGGTGGGAGTTTCCTAGATTTCCCCTATGGCCCCCATTGCCACATTGTTGATCAAGTGCAGGACTTACATAATATGTTTTGTTTTGCTGTTTTCATGCTTTGTTAATTTAATGTACCGTAATTATTTTGATTGTAAGTTTTGAGTTGGCTTAGAATTATTATTAGGAAAAGTGGGATCCAGCATGAAAATGGAGTTTTACCAAATCAGAGATCCATCATGTACTTTTTATTCGTTTTGCAAATGTAGATGTATAAAATACTGAAGGTTTTTTAAATATATATATATCTTATTTTGTAGTTGTGGAGAATGTTTATAAAAACCGTGAGCCAGTCCCTAACATGAAAGCCATTTATCTCATCACACCTACAGCAAAGGTTAGTTGTTTTTTTAAGCCTCTTGGTCAGTTTGACTTAATCTTCTTGTGAATATTTTTTTTTTAAATTACCATGTGATAAAATGTTCATAGGTTACTACTTCATTGAAATGTGTAGTAGTAGTAGTAAAGAGTTGCTGAGGAACAGTGGTCATTGCAGATCAGAATTTTATTTGAAAGGGCTATACTTTATGTAATTCTCTTTTTGTCAGTGGGGTTAGATCCAGAAAAGCACAAGCATACTTGTGCTACATAACAGAAAATAAAGACCTTGGGGGTCAACAAGCATCTGGGGTGGAAAGGAAGTTTATGAGATATGGTGCAACACATTTATTTGGGAATGATGAACCTCAGAAGTAAAGGGCATGGGAATGTACAGAGTGCAGCTCCCTTGTTAAGAAGAATCATTGTATTTAATAAGGTGATTCCACAATACAGAACGCGGTGACTTAAGATTCAGACTTGCAAACCAACAGCCCAATATTCATAAACTTGTTAAAGCCACTCAGGCCCACCCATCTCATTTGATAAGATAAATTATTATTAAATTCACTTATTTTGCTTCCTTATTTTTTCCACTTTGATTCCTAGTAATGGTGATGGATAATTAACAAGTGTTGTTTATATATTGATATTTCTTGACTATTTCATTTACATTCCTAAGAATTTGGGTTGGGGTTTCTTAACTATAAGCTCCTCAAGGGGTCAATGAACTGAAGTTTGGGAAAGCCTGATTTACACTGTGGTTTGTTAACAAGTCAGGATCATAATCACAGTTTGATTATAGCTTGTTTGAAAAAAAAACTATAGTCATGCATTTCAAATAGTCTTTTCTGCATCTTCCAAATAAACTTCTTTGTATGTTGTTTATGATTTGCTGTACACTTCCTATAAATCTGTATATTGATAAAATAAATACAAGTTTTGTTTGCCAATAATTTTCTCTATGCTAATTAAAGCAGTTTCTCTCCCCTTCCCCCCTCCCAAGATTTTGACTTGTTCATATTTGTTTTAGCACTTTCTTTAAAAGGAAATATACAGAGTTCCTCACTTAAATATCAGTTGATATTGATATTTGTAGTAGTCAAATTTATTTCCTAAAAACATGATAATCACAAAAATATAGACTTAATCAAGTTGAGATATCTTTTAGTATAGATGATCCACAGTGCCTTGGATCCTATTTGTAAGAGTTGAAATAAATTAGAATGTACTGTTTTAATTGTTCAGTCTGTAGATGGGCTTATAAATGACTTCGTCAGTAAATCATCCAGCAAGTATAAAGCAGCATATGTCTACTTTACTGACTGTAAGTATTCACTGACTGTAGCAGATTCATTGATTTTTTTTATTGTAGCCATGGGAGCAGTCAGGATAATGACCTTTGATCCTTTTGTATATTTCAGGTGTGAGGGGATTGGTTATGACTAAAAAAACCTACATTATTCTGACAAGAATATTATGTGCTTCCCCACATTATTCTGTATACATTAGTGCAGTTTCTTCCAAGTGCTGCTTTAAGTACTTTGTCTTTGGGATTTCTTCCTGCCAACTTGGTTCCATAGTGCTGCCAGAACAGCTTAAAATATGAAACAATATAATCACAACAAATAGCAGTCATCCATTAAAACAGCCCTGAAGCATAGACAATCCTAAAGCTATATAGGTTTGGTGTATCAACAGTAAAAACAAAGTAAAAACTAGGATACCATTTATAGTCATACTCTTCCAGCCTCCTATCTGCCAGAAATGGCTGCTGTAGAAAAAAAAAACTTTTAATAATTTACCTAAATGTGAAAACAGTTGCCTTGGTTAGCAGTTTCGGGAGATAACAACAAAATGAGGACATGTCCACTGAAAAGGTCTTCTCAAATTAGGATAACAAAAAGGTTCAGAGCAGTGGGTGGTATGCAATGTTCCTGTTAGTGCAAGGGACGTGCAGTAGTAGAACAATACTTTTCTGTGCTTTTTCCTTCAGTCTCCCCCCTTGCTCTCCACCCCCCACCCCACCCCCACACTGGTGAACACTAGAGGGTTAGGTGACCTTCCACAAATATTTTAGTCTCAAGACTTGCTTCTGTTTTGGTGCTTAAAAATAGTTTGCCACTATAGGTAAGATATTTTGACCTCGTTCAGCTCCCGTGGTTTGGTATAATGAGAATTAACCCAGCTCGCTTCTGGGCTCACATGCTTACTACCTCTCCTCACTACTTCTCCTTTCCTCCTCCAGCACAGTTGCAAAGAGCAGGCTGCTTTGGTTTGGCTAGCCTGTGGATGTCTAACCTGTGACCTTCCAGGTGATGGACTCAAACTCCCAACTGCCCCAGCTTAGCCTGCAGGGTCAAAGGTTATTCACTCCTGCTTTAGTTTAACCACAGTTTGGCAAATTGCCTGAAGCCTTAACTGTAACCGCTGGAAACAAGTGACTGCATAAACCATGGTTTAAAGTTGGTTTACTTTCATTAATCATAATTAAGTTTAACTACAGTTTGTTGTAGTTCAGATGACACTGTAAATGGTGGCTAATAAAATATTGAATTAAGAACTCCTGAATTCTGTGGTTGCACTGGAGGAGGAGGAAGAGGCAGGAGCTTCTTGTAACACTAAATTATGGTTTAGTTCCCCCCCCCTAATCAGACCATTGTGGATGCCTCAGAATACCCACATGAAGAAAAAAACAAGTACTTTTCAATAGATTCTTGGTGTATTTAAAATTATTGGTAAGACATACTTACACACTGCCTGTTGCATAAAATAAGTTTTTAAGATGAAATAATACGACAGCTGAAAAACCTTTCTCTTCTCCTAGTTTGTGATGACAAACTTTTCAATAAAATGAAGTCATCTTGTTCAAAGGCTATAAGACGGTGCAAAGAAATAAATATTAACTTTTTCCCTTATGAATCACAGGTAAGCTTAATTTACTGAACTGAACTTTTCCATGTTTCCTCTTTTAACCTTTTAAATAACTAATGCTTATTATGTGGAGTCTTGCTTGTTAAATTATATAGTAGTTAAATAAAAGTAATCCTGTCAAAAATTACTAGAAAGCTGCATATTTTGAATATTGTCAAATATGTTTTTATTATTTTAACACAATATTTCAACTCCTCTTACATAACATTGCCAGCCATCATAGCTGCAGACAGAAAATATGTAGGCATTTTCTCCTAAAGCTTTAGAAACCAGATGGGGTTTTCAGTGGTTGGAACATATTCCATAAGTTATAAAACTCACTAGTTGTTGAAAGAAAACTCTACAAATGGGAAAAGTGAAATCAAAGTATAGTTATTTAGACATTAGAGTTTTGGTCACCTGCTGAGATTTTTGTGTGTGCAGATTTTTAGGTTTTAGACTTCTTTTTCCTTGAAGGTTATTTTGAAAATTACATTGCCCAGTCAGTAATATTGAACTATTGAACTTGGTTCTGACCACTTCAGGTTTCATCATCTGTGTAGGTAGCAAAAAGGTTGTATTGTACAGTAATGTCTTTAAGTAAGAGGAGAAAGTAGTCCACAGTGGTAGAGGAACAGTGGGGTCATTAAGATGTGTTGTGCTAGATTTTTATTGCGCTTGCAATTTAATAAAATCATAGTTTCAATCTTCTGCTGATGTTGCTGTTACATTCTGTTACATTCTGGTTCCTAAAACAGTCTATTTGGAACCATTTCTTTACTTTAGGTATTTACCCTTGATGTCCCAAATGCTTTCTATCGCTGCTACAGTCCCATCATGGAGAAGACAAATGACACCGTATTGGAGCAAATAGCTGAGCAAATTGTTACATTATGTGCCACTCTAGAAGAAAATCCTGGTGTAAGATACAGAAGGTACAACTGGAAATACTATATTCCAAATGTTCTGTTGGTTTGATAAGAAATGGATTCTACACTTTGAACAGTTTGGAAATTCAACATTGCCCATTCTGAAATGTTAGGAGGCAGTGCAGTTCCCCTGCATGTAGGGAACAAATCTATGAATATATACTGAGAAGTCAAATATTCTTTATTAAAAGTACTTTGTGCTCGTTGGGAAAAGATTGGGTGAAGAGAGGGAGACAAGCAGGGTTGCACACCTGAAGGAACATTGGTGTGTGTGAGACTATTCAGAAGAGCTTTGGTATACATAACCAGGTCTTTGGCAGGTACCTAGTTTAGTAAATTCCTTAACACTTTTCCGAACTCCAACTCAGAGAGTGGAGGAGGGGAGAAATGTATAAACCTAATGAAGTTTGTGATGGTTGGTGTTTCCCATGCTAGTGAGCTCCACCCCATACGGAACCCAACGCGTTCAGAATAAAGAACTTTAGGGAACAGTCATAGCTTAGTGATAAAGCACATGCTTTTCCTGCAGAAAGAAGAGCCCATGTTCCAATCGTGGTATCCGTGTGAACTGCTGTGCAGGAAGGACTCCTTCCTATCTGAAACTAGAGAGCTGCTACCACCTGAGTATGGACAGTTCTGAGCTGGGCAGACCAATGGTCTGACTTGAAAAAAGGCAGCTTCATTTGTATGAAATACTCTGTAGCAAATGATCAAATTCTAATAAAGCAAATGAACTCAACTAGCTCACGATCACTTATTTCAGATATCTGTTATTGTCCTCATAAATGTCAGCAAAAATAATTTTTTCTATTTTCAGCAAGCCTTTGGATAACGCCAGCAAACTTGCACAATTAGTTGAGAAAAAGCTTGAAAACTACTATGAAATTGATCAACGAAGTAAAGTAAAGGTAGAGTGAATATTTAGTTTTCCCTAGGAGGCTGGGGATAGAGCCTCCGAATGTAGCTGGGAGGAATGAATGTTGTAAACGCAGGAAAAGAGCTAATAATGCTCTTCCATTTACAAGGGGGTGGAATTGAACAAGGTTTTTAAAACCATAACACAAAAGGAGAAGCAAGCCACAAACCTGTACACAAAACTTATTCCATGTAAAGTCCAGCACGTTACTTTAAAAAAAAAACCTCTTCAGGGCAGAGGGGTCTGATACTCCATTTCTTCACTGCTGATTCCTTGAAGGAACCTAAATGGCTTCCACATGAAATAAAGGAGTATAGGATATCGGTGCACCTCAGGAAAATCTTGGAATATGTTGGGAAGAAGGTTATTGTTTTAATTATATGAGAATAAACTTTAGCCTTTTTCCATGTTAGTTTTTGTGTAGCTTTAATTTCCTGGTGCATCCTCTTTTTTAAAAGATAGAGTAAATCTTTTTAGATTGTACAGCACTCTGTTTTGTCTGTTGTATCTTTTTTAAAAAGTGATGCTTTCTGATTTTTAGGGGAAAACCCACTCCCAGCTGTTAATAATTGATCGTGGCTTTGATCCTGTGTCGACTGTGCTCCATGAACTCACTTTTCAAGCAATGGCTTATGATCTGCTACCAATTGAAAATGACACATACAAGCAAGTATAATTTCATCTCAATTTTAAAATATACTCACAAGTTCATAAACTTCTGCAATGTAAGAATACATTCTGCCCTATATTTGTTATCCCATGTTGGCTGAAATGGAACATTCCCTAGAAGGACTGCCTTTGAAGTTCCTTGCTTAAAGGTGTTAACACACTGCAGAGCCAGAGGAGGACTCCTGAGAATTGTGGGACACAGGGATTCCAAAGAAGGATTCTAAAGACACCAGAATGAACAGTTTCATCGTCTTTATTAAGAAGGGTTTAGACTTAACAGCAAAAAGTAGCCTGCCCGTTCTTGCATTTTGCACGAAAGACAGACACCACCAGGCAAGCAGATGATGGACTGCGCACACCCAGCGTAAAGTGTATACATTATTTATATGGTAAAGCAGCATACGTCACATGGGAACACAGGTGGCTGATACCCAAAGCATTACCGATGTTGCCCCTCTCTGGGCTCAGAGCCCAATATCCCCAACCTGCAGATAAGAATAGTACTGTCAAAGCTAGCCAATTAGTGCACTTCAAAGCATGTGAATACACACACACATGAGCTCATTGCTACAGCCACTACCAATTAAGAATGGGGTCATCTTAACTATCAAAATGGCATAAGCAGAGCTTCCAGAACAGTCCACCTTTAGTTCAACATAAAAGGGAAGGGGAATTTGAGTATATTGTAAGTGTGACAACTTTCTCTATTTAAGTGGTCTGCAGAGAGTCTCATGGAAGTGTGTAGTCTATTGATTTGATATGGGCAGTGAACAATCTTGTGGGCTGAAGCTCAGTGGTAGAGCATCTCCTTAGTATAAAGAAAGTCCCCAGTTCAATCCTGGACATCTCCAGGATGGGGCTGGGAATGCCCTCTATTTGAAACCCTGGAAAACTACTGCTAGTCAGTGTAGACAGTATGGAGGTAAATATGGTTGGTAGTAGAAATTGTTAGTTTTTATCTGGTCAGGAATTATTTTTACCAATGCTGAAATCCAAAATATAGTAAGTAAGCCCCACTGAGCACAGATCCATAGCATCATGCTGCAGGCTAAATCACTTCAGTAACTTTAGTGCTCCTCTAAATTTTAAAGCATTGATCTGTCCCTCTGCCAAACAATACCATGTGACTCCACAGCTCCATGTATCATACCACACTTTTGTGGTTTTACTCATGTCAGCAGAGAAAGCCTATATATATGTGTGGATAGATAGATAGACAGACAGATAGATAGACAGATGTAGGCACACTTCCTTTGTCCTGCTGACAAAGTGCCAATCTAATATTCACATCAGACTATAATTATTTTTTATCAAGTCCTGCTTATTGCTGTTAAGATACTAATGTGAAGCCACATTCTGGATTTATGTTAATACAAAGAGTGTTATCCCACTTTCAGACATGTTTGTTAAAGTATACAGCCTTTAAGTTCCACTGTAAATAGCTAACAATCACCTGCTGGTATGTGTAGTTCAAATGCAAACTTCCACAGCAAGATTTCAGCTTTTCACCATCTTCTACATCTACTTTAGGAATAACTAATGCATTCAAGAGAGACATATTTGTATAATAGCTACTAACTCTTTTTCAATAATATGGTCTTAACTAACTTTCCATTTTTTTCCTTTCTTGTATTTCTACTGCCTTCTGGTTGAATCAGTTTTTATGTGAGTTCCTATACATATAAACAGTGTTTCGTGACATAGCAGTAGTAAACTCTGTGGCATTCCCCTAGTTCTTAGGAATCTGGTTAACAACTGGAAGAATACAATACTAGGCACGTTAGTACAGATACACGTACAGTACATTAAATAATTCCCATATAAGAATCTGCTTTGTGATTGTATGTGAAATCAATAGTTGGATTTGAATTGCCATATTTTTCCTTCTATAAGATGCCCCCATGTATAAGACACCCCCTATTTTGGGGGACTCAGATTTAATAAAATGGGGGAGATGGCCCCATGTATATTTTGACATTTTTTAGTCAAAAAATTTTTTTTGACAAAATATTTCATTATCATTATTTTGTCAAAATATTTTGATATTATTTTTTAAGGGGGAAAAACCTAGTCTTGTACACGAAAAAATACGGTATTCCCCCAATTTAAAGTGAGACATTGTTCTCCGCACGTTGCGGTACGAGGAACTGTTCTGTGAACTGAAGGAGGAGATTAATGTAATGACCTATATAAACAGACAATAGGTGTTGGAATAGGCCATTTTGCGTCTCGGTGGATGATCTTTTATACATTACATTACATTACATTACATTACAAAATATTATTACCCTTTCAGTATATTGTGTGCATGTTTCTGAGGAAATAAGTAGCTCTCACTTTAGAGGGACTTATTCCTAGGAATAATTCCTAGGCTTCCTTGGCTTAGTATTTCAACTTTTTATATCCTAAAAAGTGCAACTGTTCCTTTTGTATGTTGTAATTAAGACTCTTGATGTATTCAAAACAAGAGTTTTGAAAATCCTTTTCTTTAACTACAAAATATATGTGCAAAAAACTGTTCTGTTCTGTTTATATTATTACAACAAATAAGTTGCTCCCCCCATGTTTAGGTATAAGGCGGAAGGTGCAAATGGAAAAGAAAGGGAAGCCATTCTGGAAGAAGATGATGACCTCTGGGTGAAAATCCGACACAGGCATATTGCAGATGTGTTGGAGTGCGTACGATTGAACGTATTTTGCTGTTTTACATAACGTTACTTGATAGCTACTTAAAACTGTGTGTATCTGTGGTGTTCAGTACTAGTCCTAGTCCTACTCAGAGTAGGCCCATTAAAGTTAATGGTGCGACTAAGTTTGGTTCATCAATTTCAGTGGGTCTACTCTGAGTAGGACTTAGCTGAATCTGGCCCATCAGGTTGTATTCAACTAACCTGGCATGCTAGTGGATGCCAGTACAAGGGCTCCCGCTTCCACAACAGGGACTGTGTTTTGCGATTCCTGCATTGCAGGGGATTGGAGTTGATCACCCTAGACTTCTAGAGGTCCCTTCCAGCTCTACAGTTCTATGATTCTATGAAAAGCATTCAAGGGTGAGGGGTGTGACCCAGGGAGGGGTCTAGTAATAGTCCTGAGGGGCAGATAAAGAGGCTTAGATGTGGCCCTCAGACCTTAGGTTCCCCCCACCCCCGCTCTAGGCAAACCATAGGCCACAGCCAAGGAATATAAAGGGAGAGTCCTGCCATCTCTCGTTAAGTCAGTAGAAGGTGGCAGACTGTATTTTATGCTAGAGTAGTTGAGTGAATCACCTTATTGACCACTCGGGGACTTGTGAGGCACCTTGGGAATGTTCCTCATACACAAAATAGTCCACTTATTTCTGAGGACTAAATCTACATTTTTTGCTGCTCTTGTTGAATTTCTACTAAATAAACTTGTTTACTACCTCTATGTAGGCATATCTGAGACCATTTTATCATTGATTTTGAAGCCTTTAAGCCAGGGGTCAGCAAGCTTTTTCAGCAGGGGGCCGGTCCACTGTCCCTCAGACCTTGTGAGGGGCCGGACTATTTTTTTTGGGGGGGGGATGAACGAATTCCTATGCCCCACAAATAACCCAGAGATGCATTTTAAATAAAAGGACACATTCTACTCATGTAAAAACATGCTGATTCCCGGACCGTCCGTGGGCCGGATTTAGAAGGTGATTGGGCCGCATCCGGCCCCCGGGCCTTAGTTTGGGACCCCTGCTTTAAGCAGTTGTGTTGTTGTTGTTGTTGTTGTTGTTGTTGTTGTTGTTGTTTGTTTGTTATTCCCACCTTTTCCCCAAACCAGGACAGAAGGTGGCTTACACTAAGTAAGACAACAGAGCTGAAATACAAAAACCTAAAAACTTATAAATTAGAATAGATAAAGTAATGAAACTGTGATAGAATTAAAATAATATAAAAGCAAATCTGGTACAAAACAGATAGTAAAAATATCACAGCATTATTAAAAGTCCTTTCCTTTAAAAAAATGTGAGTTCCCCAAATCCTGTGAGAATAAAAACAGTCTTCACCTGATGGCAGAAGGAGAACAAAGAGGAAACCCATCTAGCTTTTCTAGGAATGGAATTTCAGACTTATATATTCTCAATTTAATTTAAAAATATTAAGAAGCCATTTTCTTCTACTCTTTCAGGGAAATACCAAAACTTATGAAAGAAGTTTCATCAAAGAGAAAGGCAACAGAAGGAAAAGTAAGAAATAAATATTTACTTTAAAGTGGTACTAAATGTTTTTAAATTTGTCTTCTGCTGAGTGAAACTACAGTGGAACCTCGGTTTACGAACACAATCCATCCCACGGAGGCATTCGTAAACAGAGGCATTTGTTCCCCGAAGGCATGCTTTTGCGCGTGTGCGAAGCGCCGATAGAGCACTTCTGCGCATCCGACGCCGCGGAACCCGGATGTAAACACTTCCGGGTCTGCGGTGTTCATAAACGGAGGCCTTCGTAAACTGAGGTAGTTGTAAACCGAGTTTCCACTGTACCTTGATACTAAAGACATGGGTTTGGAAGTGAGAATAACTGAATGCAAATCCACCTACTAAAATGGAGACTAAAAATATATATTGATAGTGCAATCTTAAATATATATTGCAGTGCAATCCTAAATAACAATAGTTTTTGAGCGATGAATAAATGTAATCAGTCAATAAATAAAAACACAGACTTCAGACAGATACTTTTTACCTTGTAAGTAAACACATGATTTCAGCCTTAGTAGACTTCTTGAAGCTGGGTATGCATTTCCAGGTCCTCAAACACAAATTAAAAGAAACGTTGTTTGTGAAATGTTTGAAACTGAAATTTGAATTATTTTCTAGCTATCTTTAAGTAATCTGGCTCAGCTCATGAAGAAGATGCCCCACTTTCGCAAACAGATTACTAAGGTGAGCAAAATGTAATACTGTTATGTGTTTGGATGCTGTGCATTTTTTAGATTTGAGCCTAGATTTGGCTTAGTTTGTGGTAATTATGCTGGTGTATAAGCATGACTTAGGTGCCCTCCAGATGTTGTGGATTACAGCTCCCATGATCTCTGATTAGTGACGTTGGCTCAGTTTGATGGCAGTTGGAGTCAAATATCATCTGCAGGGCACCATGTGAACTGCTCCTGGTACAAGTAATCTAACTGGTACAATTGGAGTTAAGTAAACACATAGGATGCTGGTAGAGATCATTGCATTAGCTCTGCCCCTGTCACCATTGTGACTGCCCCTGTCATGCTAGACTGTAAATTTCTGAAGCAGGAAGCATTTGCACTATTCTAAAATTTACAAGGAGCCTGCACAAGTACAAGAAGACTCATTGCTTCAGAAGTTCACCCTTTGACCAGAGCAAAGATCTGGGCAGGAGAAGCAGGGTTAGCAAGGTAATCCCCACTGTCCCAACTGCATAGTTAGTTACGGTAACTGCCATACTAACAACCTAAAGAGAGATAAAATTGTTCCATAAACAAAAATTCCCTTGTTGGATCAGATCAAGGAACATCTAGTCCAGCATTCTGTTGTCATTTGGGTAGTCAGATACCTCAGCAGGTTCAAAAGCAAAACATAAAGGTTGTTAGCTCCCTGTCTCTGGTGTTTGAGGCATCCCGACTGTTTGTAAATGAAGATTTCATTTACATCTCACAACTAATTGCTTTTGATAGATCTAAGCCTAATGAATTTGTCTTAATTTTTAAAATGTATTATCATATTAAATTGCGTATCCTGTGTGTCAGAAAGACCCCAAAATCTATTTTGTATTGTATTTTCCGGGCTTGCAGGCAATCTTAAGCTTGTTTGTTCAACTCTTTCTAAATTCAGTGGGATATACTACTTAAATGTGTGTTACGATTGCAGCTTTAGAAAGTGTTAGGCTGGCCTTAATTAGCATTCTTAAAAATTATAACTGCAACATATTTGTGTTCACTATAGCTGCATCTTTCTTCTTGTAAATATTGTAGAGTGTGAAGCTTATATTTTGTGGATTGTTTTAAAAAAATAAGATTAGAAACATAAAACTTTACTGCCTGTTAATGAATTGTTTGTTTTCTGTTGCTGTGTCATAATTATGTAAAAGTAAGCAAATTTTTGCTTCTGTTTTGCAGCAAGTAGTGCATCTTAATATAGCTGAAGATTGCATGAGTAAATTTAAGAATAACATAGAAAAGCTGTGCAAAGTTGAACAGGTATGTGAATTGTCCAAGAGTACAATGTTATTTGGACTGAACAAATAATGGGGACAGTATAATAACAGAAATTCTATTGGCTATTCCCCTAAGGAGAGAACTTTGTATCTTGGTGGCTTTTAAAAACAACATTTCTGGCCAAAGTAGCCTTTTAAAAATCTGTTTAGTAAAAAGTAACTACCGTAATGTTCTTTATAGTTCTGGAATACTAGTGCAAAGCTACTGGCAAAAAAAGGGAGGGGGGAGTGTCAGGAGAGTAATGCAGCGTGTATGGCTATAGTATTGCCATAGCCCTATTTTCCTGACCAGAAAAGCTACCAGGATAGTATCATAGTGGTCTCTCGTTGCCCTTTAAAGGGTTAGTTTCAGTAGCTACTTTTGTTCAACAATGGGAAGAGCCACAGTTATGTCATGGCTACTTTATGATGCTGTATTGTTTTTAATATTTGGTTGGAAGCCGCCCAGAGTGGCTGGGGAAACCCAGCCAGATGGGAGGGGTATAAATAATTTATTATTATTATTATTATTATTATTATTATTATTATTATTATTAACTTCTAAAAATCCAGAACTAAGACTAATGCCCCAGTGCTATACTGAGAGACCTGGTGAGTGAGCAGCAGCAGCAGAAAGTATGCAACAGGATATAAATTTACGAAGTGGATCAAGTGTACTTGTTTCCTTGAGTAATCTCTACTGCAGGATCGGTTAACAACTGAACTTGTATTGTTTTTGCTCCATTACCGCTAGTACTGTGTGGTTTCCTCTTACAGCATTCCTCCTAGCAATCTGGTACAGTCGTAATTGTATTTGGGAGAGAAGGGATAGTTGCCTGGAAATACAACATATATGATATGCCTTCAAAATTCTACCTCCACTTAAGGCTATGTTGTATGGCAACATACAAAAGTATGCTGAAATAATTGCTGTGAACTTGAGAGGATATCTTTTGTTTGTAACTTAGGATTTGGCTCTTGGAACAGATGTAGAGGGACAGAAAGTGAAAGATCAGATGCGAGTCCTTCTTCCAGTACTGCTCAATAAAAATCACGATAGCTATGATAAGATAAGAGCCATCCTCCTCTACATCTTCAGCACAAATGGTAAGGTCTAAATGTTCTATCTACTGTTTTAAAACATAGTTTATTATGTCATACACTGAACTACATGAATGTAATGAAATGACATGTGTATGCACATGTGTATATGTGGCCACATTTCACTCATGCCACCAGAGCATGGCTTATTGAGATAAATGACAGTTATGCAAGAGTTCTTGTTGAAATTACTCTTTTGGAGAGCATGTAGCCAAGTATGGATAAAAAGCTGCCCAGCCCTAAAAATAATTTTTATAAATCTTAAAATATATCTGGGATAGCTGTATTGAACTGTAATTATTGGATTGCTGGTGAGATGGAGATTTTTCAGGCCTGCCGTGGTGCAAACTTATTCAGAACAGTGCTACAGGTATAAGGGTAGCACTTTATAAAGTGTTTCAAACTTATTAATGCTTACTTAAATTCTGTGATTGAATTTTACTCTAAAGCATTTTGTTTTTTGTTTTGTTTTTTAGTTTCTTCAATGCGCACAGCACTTGGTTAATGAGCAATATATAAATGGGCAGTATATAAATGTAATAAATAAATACACAAATCTCATAAAGTTACTAATTCAAAATGTCAAATTTATTTTTAAATGTGGAAAAAGGAACTACACAAGAGAACTTGGACAAGCTGATCCAGAACGTACAGATTGAAAACGATAGTGACATGATAAAAAATTGGAAGTATCTTGGTGTACCTGTCGTCATCGCAGTAAGAAATGCAGCATTTTTTTCCTGTCAACACTGTTACCTCTTGCTTGTTTTCTAAGGCCTGTTCCACTATCCTCATGCCATTTCTGTTTTCTACTATACTTTCCCTTACTTCTGTCTTTGACATAATACTCCAATTTTTTAAAAACTCAAACATAATCAGAGGGTGGTATCAAACTGTCACTCTCGCAGTAGACTCAGTGAAATCAATGGGCAAGATTCACCTAATGAGCTCTGTCAGCTGAAGCCCTGCGCAAGACTTTAGCTTGCACAATGGGGCTCCCACCCCTACAATTGGCTCTGGAGGAGTCAAGAGAACCCCAATAACAATGCATGGGGTGAGAAGAGGGGAGAGTGCTCCGTCTGGCAATCTGAAATTCTTGAACAGATGGAACATTCATCATAATGTGACACTGAATTCCACCAAGCAGATTTAGGTTAATTGTGTCGTAGTTCATTGATTTCCATAGACCCAGGTGGCGCTGTGGTTAAACCACTGAGCCTAGGGCTTGCCGATCAGAAGGTCGGCGGTTCGAATCCCTGTGACGGGGTGAGCTCCCGTTGCTTGGTCCCAGCTCCTGCCAACCTAGCAGTTCGAAAGCACGTCAAAATGCAAGTAGATAAATAGGAACCGCTACTGCGGGAAGGTAAACGGCGTTTCCATGTGCTGCTCTGGTTTGCCAGAAGTGGCTTTGTCATGCTGGCCACATGACCTGGAAGCTATACGCCGGCTCCCTCGGCCAATAATGCAAGATGAGCGCGCAACCCCAGAGTCGGTCACAACTGGACCTAATGGTCAGGGGTCCCTTTACCTTTACTCTGAACATAACTTATTCATGTAGCAGCCTAAGGCATATCTACACGACATATTTGCAGATTAGAACAAATTGGGGAATTTGCTGCAGGTTAGTAATAATAATAATATTCATATTATTAGCATTAAATCCTAGTAAGTTGTACTGTATTGTTAATACATAATGTCTATATAGTACTTCAGGGAGTTCAGATTGCTTCACACAGATGATTTTCTGATTTGTAAAACAACCCTGTAAGTAAGGGGTGGGGCATAAAGCAGGATAGTATGGTTTATATAAAACCATGTAATGAATTTGCAACTGATGGGAGACTTGAGCCAGGGAGTTCACTGGCTTGCATCTCACATCATTACACTAAAGCCCAGCCTCATAGGAAGAATGTGAAACTCTGACTGCAACTTCTTTGTGCTGACCTCTTAAACCAAACGTTGCAATCCTAAACATACTCATACTTTTGAGCAAACCCCTTTGTGCATATTAGGACTTATTTCCAAGTAAACATGAATTTATTGTGCTATAAGAAGTGCAAAATATGCCATGTGCTTGAGAAAAAATGTTTTAGATAGCTCTGCTGTCACTCAGACTCATGAGTTGTGTATAGTTTGAGTAGAGTAGCAAGTATGGAAGCTACTCTGAAGTCATGTAGCGTAACTCATACCCTGTAGCAGGGTAACTTGTGGCAAATATAGACTAAGAAGTGAATGATGTCAAAAGTGATCTTCCACCCCTCCCCTGGGTGTCCATTGTATGCCAAGGATTTGGGAGGGGCAGGGTTGGTAGTGAAGCATGCATGCATGCAATTTCATGGCCAACCAATGTTTACAAATCCCTTTGTATAAAAATGGTCTTCCATTAAGTTTTAAAACTTTCATTTTATTATGTACTTACTAAGAGTTGTACTTCTGTTTTCGCTTGCGGAAGAAAATATTTTATTCTCTCCGATTACTTTTCTTTGAAACCCCTGTATAATAGACTGCAGAACGTTGTCTTTGAATTATTTTAATTTCTTTCAGTGGTTTATAACCTGTTATAAATGCATTACTGATATTATTCCTAACAGCATTCAGTAGCAATCAAGCTCAATATCTTTGGCTTTTTAGGCTGCATCACAACAGCGCAGATCATCAAGGAAGGATCGTTCCTCAGAACAAACATTTCAACTTTCTAGATGGACACCTGTTATTAAGGATATTATGGAGGTAAAATTTCTAAAATAAATAGGTTTTAGTCATGCATATAATATTGGATGTTTTAAAGAAATTCTGCTTGTTTGCTGTTATCCCTATTTTAGTTGTGTTTAATATAAAACTTTTACTCCTGATAAGTTTTCTGGGGGAATGACTGCATAGGTCAAAACTTATAGTTGTGTGCTGCATTTAATCCAGAGGTGAAGAGCTTTCTTCAGCCCAGGGCCCCTAGTCTGTTCCGTACAACCTTCTGGGGAGAAGGCATGACTTGGGGAGAGTCCTGAGGGCGTGATACAGGTTTCTAGAGCGGCATATTCTGAATCTGATGTTTCGCACTCAAAATTTTCCGTATAACAACCTAGCAGTTCGAAAGCACGTCAAAGTGCAAGTAGATAAATAGGTACCGCTCTGGTGGGAAGGTAAATGGCATTTTCGTGCGCTGCTCTGGTTCGCCAGAAGCAGCTTAGTCATGCTGGCCACATGACCCGGAAGTTGTACGCCAACTCCCTCAGCCAATAAAGCGAGATGAGCGTTGCAACCCCAGAGTTGTCTGCGACTGGACCTAATGGTCAGGGTTCCCTTTACCTTTTTATAACACAATTGCTTCAGTCTAATACAAAAGGTGGGGACCCAGGTGGCGCTGTGGGTTAAACCACTGAGCCTAGGACTTGCTGATCAGAAGGTCGGCGGTTCGAATCCCTGTGACAGGGTGAGCTCCCGTTGCTTGGTCCCAGCTCCTGCCAACCTAGCAGTTCAAAAGCACGTCAAAAATGCAAGTAGATAAATAGGAACCGCTACAGCGGGAAGGTAAACGGAGTTTCCATGTGCTGCTCTGGTTTGCCAGCAGCGGCTTAGTCATGCTGGCCACATGACCTGGAAGCTATATGCCGGCTCCCTCGGCCAATAATGCGAGATGAGCGCGCAACCCCAGAGTCGGTCACGACTGGACCTAATGGTCAGGGGTCCCTTTACCTTTAATACAAAAGGTATAATCTAACTTTGTACAAGCAGACTTCCATTTGCACAACAGGAGTTCATCTTTCTCTCCTCTCATCTGCAGTCCTGGTGCACCCCAAAAATCTGCTAATTGGGATCCAGATTTGGAGGCAGCTAGTTGGGAGGAGAAGAATATAAAAGAGAGTGGAAATCTATTCCATTCATCTGTGGACACACTCCTTCCATTGGAAGTGCTATTGGGCTGAGGATGAGAGCACTCTTTATGCTTGCATACTTTCTCTTGCTCATCTTGACATGCTCAGAAAGTAACTTTCAAACTCGGCACAATAGACATTTATAAAGACAGTTTAATAATAAAGAGTCCTAGTGTGCCTTAAGCATTTATACTGTTCATCAGAGAATAAGGAGTGATTAAAAAGAGATATGCAGAAATTTATATGGAATTAAAATTGCTGCAGCAGGCAGATAAATTATTAAGTGTCCACCAAGACCCTCAGCAATTTTCAAGTAGTCCATGGGAGAAGAAATCAATGGTTTAAAGTGTGGACTTAAGCTATTTATAACCAGGCAGTTCCTTCATTCAGAAAGGTGGCTTGTTCTTTGGAACCTTAACTTCCATTCTTTTGTCAACATGTTTACATCATTTACCCAGAAGTGTTTGTTGCTATATGCTGGCTTCATGCCTACTTTCTACTCATAGAAAATCTGGGGATTTTGAAGACTCAGAATAAATACTTTGTATCACCTTAATTTGTTTAAAGAACCCATTTTCTTCCAGGATGCTATAGAAAATAAACTGGACTCAAAAGAATGGCCTTATTGTTCCCAGTGCCCTGCACCATGGAATGGTTCTGGAGCAGTGAGGTAAGTGATTTAATGGTATTCAAGTTAAAAATTGTGTGCATGTTCTCCCTTTCATTTCCAAATGTTCTTTTTTACCACTCTGTTTTACAGTGCTCGCAATAAACCCAAAACTAGTTACTTGGACGACCGAAAAAGTGGATCAAGGCTAATTGTGTTTATCATTGGAGGCATTACATATTCTGAGATGCGCTGTGCATATGAAGTTTCTCAAGCCTACAAGTCTTGTGAAGTTATTATTGGTAAGCCTGACCAAATATGCTTGGACAGGATTGTTGTCTAAAAACTGCTTGGCTTTTGAAGAAGTGATAGGAGCATCAGGATTTCTTTTTGCTTCCCTTTTCTGTCCTTTATTTTATTCCCCTTCTGCTCCCTCTACAATTTGACTTTGCCACTTACATTTCTAAACATTACTACCCCTTCTACATAAGACTAAAGTCCCTATTTCTGTATTGGTTCTCTTGAATCATCCTCTTGGTTCCTCTAAGGATCAAGCAATTTAAAATAGCTGTTGTATCTAGTCTGCATATTTTCAGAAAGCATGGATCCTCTCCTACAAGTGTTTTATCCTTGCATTCTCATGTAGTTCATTTCTCTGTCAAGTTGCATCAGATTTTGCAATTATCTATCTGAAATAACAGCAACTGGCAACTCATGTTAGCTTCAAATAGTCTTAGGAGCCTAACTACATGTTGAATGCACATGCATGTAATAGCATGCAGATGGTCTTTTATTTTTATTTTTCAAAATAAAGGAAAAACTGTTTGGGGAAGGAGCAGTTTGAAATAGGAAATGTGTGTGATTAACATTTCCCAGCAAATGTTTCACTGTTACAGCCACTTGGCTGTAATATGTACTACTGTTGACATACTGAATTGCTTGTGAAACTAATGGCATCTAGGAGAAAATTAACCAGTTGCCTCAAGGTTATTACTTAGTTCAGGGGTTGCTAATCCTGAGCCCAAAGTACCCCTCCCCCCAAATCCGAATCATACCCCCAATACTTCATTGTTTTTGGCAGTGGCAGCAAAAAGGGAGGAAATACACAGCACGAGGGTGAACAGGGAGGTTTAAACCTCTTTACCAAACCCAGCACCTTGATGAGGATGCAGATTGTACAAGTTTAATAAGCTAATGTTGTTGATGACTATTCCTTCAAGATTACATCTTGTTTTTACCAGGTTCCACTAACATCGTGACACCTAGAAGACTACTGGATGATGTAAAAGCACTTACTGTAACAAAATCAAAGGATACAGTCTTTTTTAAGAATGAATAGAGATTATAACGTTCAAAGATTTCCAGCTGTGCTTAACAAGAGATATTAAGAACACATAATATAAATATTATGGATACAATTTAGTGACAGTTAAGAGTGTTTTAAGTTCAAATGATTACAGTGGGAGAAGTGTTACATATCTGACTTCCCTATTGAAATCAGCAGGTCTTAAAAGTCCGTGATTTGAACTGGATTGTACCCTATGTACATATTTTATAAATCAGTGCTGTATTTGGGACTGTTCTTTTTATAATTTGAAATCTGCTTTCCTTGGGTTGGGGGGAAGGGGAGGTAATGGATAAGAATAAGATGTATGTAACAGCTTATGTTTTTATATTAATGTACTTGCTGTGAAGTGTTTGGTGTAGAGAATGCTCACCATTGCAATATATCATGCTAGGACTTGGGAAACATTTGTATATATGCTAATGATTTTTCAGTAATAATGTGTAAACTTTCTATCCTGAAAAAATGTCTGTTTCTAAAAATACTATTATAAAAGGGCAATGAGCTTAGCTACAAGAGGAAATGTAAATGTATAGCACAATTTCACAACCACAATTTGGTAAGCTACAAGATTCCATGCAACTTGTAAGAGTGTCATAGACAGCTGCTTTCAGTGAGGTACAAAGTGTAAGTTAAACTTTTCCTGAGAAATCTCAAGACAGAACTTTGGTTATGTGTGTCAGGGATTGCATGGTTCTCTGTATGGTATTTGGGTGAAGTTAATCATGAAAGTAATAAACCTTTTATCAACAATCAAGAACTCTGAAGAATATGTTGTCTCAATTACTTGTTTTGGTAATTTTTGTCAGGACTCCGGAAAAAAATGCAGTACAGGGCAGATGACTGACTTGCTTCTTTCATCAGCTTGCAAAATTAACTGCATCATTGGTCAATCCCACATGTATTTCCCATATTTCCCTTCTTTCTTCTCTAATTGGGGGAGGGAGTGATATAAATGGGCTGTTGCTGGGCAATAAATTAGAATTTTTTAAGCCATACTGATACAAAAATAATTGTGCCGCCTACTAAATTATTTGAGTTTGTGTCTGAGATTAAATGACTGGACTAGTCAAATAGATTATTCTTCTGTACCAACACTAAGTGGGAAATAGATTTATCCTAAGTTCCAAACTGAGCTAAACATATTTATACAATGCATGATTTTGTAAAACCTATTTATTATTAACTCACAACTTGATAATTTCTTTTCTGTTATTTTTTATGTAACAGATTTCAGGTTTTTAAGATGAAGAATAAGGGGAGAAATGGTACATTTTCATTCTTTACACATTCCAATAGTCTCTCTTTCAAATATAGTTCTGCCAGTTTTCAAAACACTTTCAGATTTAGTATTGGCTAGCTGCAAGACTGGAAAGTGTCTGAATTTTGGCCTTGGCTAAATCTTCTGAAACAACTTGCACCATGTGTTCTGTAGTTTTCTTCAAATTGTTTGCAGTCTGTATAACATCATCCAAAGTGGAGCTTAATATCTGTTAAGGGAAAAAAAAACCTGCTCATAATTAACACCACCGATTGGACTAGGGGGGGGAAGTTCACTTGTTTCATTGTAAGGAAAATGTTCAAAGATTTCTCCATTTCCTTTTCTGTAGATACAAGGCTTCCCACTTACCTTTGAATGTGTCTCCTTGATGTGCCTGTTTCTCAGACCGCATACTGACCTTCCATGAATATTCCTACTAGTGAGGTATTGTGGTGAAAGGATAATAGTATCATGCATCCTTGAGTAGCGAGTTTGGGGAATATGTAGATTTTGTCTAAAGCATAACAAGAAACCACAGGCATTGATTTTGATATTGATACACAAAAACACATTCTGCGTTTAACAGCTAGTGTCTGCTTGCTAGTTCTAAATACTACTACTAAGCCCACAAGTGCACCACAAAATGCTGAATTCAAAAATTACATTTTTTGTTGTGATCTTAAAAGTACAGTGGTACCTCACAAGACGAATTTAATTTTCAATTCATTTTACGAAAAATTCGTCTTGCGAAACACGGTTTCCCATAGGAACACATTGAAATTTAATTAATGCGTTCCTATGGGCTCCAGAGGACTGGCGGCGGCGCTTGCTCGCTTGGCTCGGGGAAGGCAGGCAGGCGGGCGGGTGGCAACCGCCCTGGCAAGTGAGCAAGCGCCGCCGCTGCCAGTCACCCGGAGCCGAAGCGCAGCGGTGCCGGGGCTGCCGCCGCCTGTCTTCCCCTTTGCTCGGGGAAGACAGGCGGTGGCAGCCCCCGCACCGCTGCGCTTTGGCTCCGTTCCCCGGTGCTGAAGCGCGGTGGGCACTGCTTGCCAAGGCATGTGGTGACAAGCTCCAGCAAGCTGCGCCCGCTGCGCTTCGGCTCCGGGCGCTGCTTGCCGGGGCTTGTCGCCGCCTGCTTGCTTGGCAAGCCCCAGGGAACCAGCTGTAGCGTGGGAAGAAGGCAAAGGAAGATCAGCTGTCAGCTTCCCACGCTGACAGCTGGTTTTCCTTTGCCGCCTTCCCGCGCTACATTCTATGGCCGCGCTTCACAAGACGAAGCGGCGGCCATAGAAAACCTCGTCGTCTTGCGAGTCCCTCGTGCAACGCAAAACGCTTTCATCTTGTGAGTTGCACGAGGCATTCGTCTTGCGAGGTACCAGTGTATTGGCATGCATTGCTGCAAATAGAACAAACTTGCACATGAAAATTACAATTATAAGATAGGGTTATAAGTAACTTGGTTTGGCTCAACTCCTGTTTTAAAACTGATGATGCATGTTACCTGTCACATAGCCTTTCTATAAACTCTTCTGGTTGTTTCTTTGTATATATCCTTTGAAGGTTGATGCTTTGCTTCTGCGAACTAGCTAAAGAAAATTTAAAAAATTTTTTTTAAAAGAAATGCAATTAAACAAGTTCACTACATTATCTGGTCCCTGCTCCAGCCTACTATTACGCACTGATGATTAAATGTTTCAACCACAAGTATATCAGCTCTTTTATTTTTAATTAACACCTTAGAAAAGGAGTGAACATTCTTTTAAAGTGAATGGCACAGGGTGTGACAAGCTTCTAAGGCCATTAAGGCCATTTTCTATATGCAAAAAGCAGGATGTGAAGGGGCTCCACTGAGTATCACAGCTTTTGAAAGGACACTTTTGTTTTGTTTAAAAAACTGTCTGAGATTATGTGTACGTATTGTGTTTTTCCCTTTCAAGAAAGAAATGTTTTTGGTATTAGCTTATGCTTAATTTTTAACTGTATGGTAAATCAGGATTTACCACGAGTCAGTCTGCGTTTTTGTTCATAGCTTAAGTGTTCTGAAGACTTTTGTGGAAACTACCAAAAATAGGTATTTTCTCTTCCAGAGGAAAACTGCAGATTTTGAGTGATTCAGAATGTGATGTAGTTATGCAAAAATCATGATTTGTATATTTTTGCATTGTGTGTAATCTGCATTCTCATGCAGATTAATTTGATTGTACAGCTGCCTTAGGCTTGCTGTTCTTGATCCAACAAGCGGAATGGGCACAGAAGTATGATAATACCACTTTGGTGTCTTCAGCTAAATTCATATAAAGATCAAAATTGTGTGTTAATTATATTCAGAATTTTCCATATACTATACAAAAGAATACCTTACAAAAATTATTCTACCTTCATTTTGTTCTTGTAGACCCATTGTCCATGATTCATGACTTTTAATACTCTTTTCCGGACATACTTCACTGCTTGAACTGTCTAGAAGGTGTGAGAACGAAGTGTCTTCGATGTCACTACCTAACACCACACCCCAAGTTAAACAAACATGTTAATACATATGTAATGTTTTGGCCTACTTAGAAATGTAAGGCTTGCTTGACTTCGTTAAAATCTGTGATGACTGCTGCCATGTCAGTTAAGCCTCTTGGAACAACTGAAACACTAATGTATGTATAAAATTATTGTATATTAATGGAATTCACACCTTCCCTTTCATCCACAAACAGCCCCAAGGAAGCTTACAAGGCACAATAAAAATGGTGTCAAACCAACAGTAAAAGTATGGAGATTTAACAGCAACAACAGATTTAAAGCAGCAGCACAAACAATTTAGAGGGACATAAATGTGCACAAATACCTCAAAGACTACACCTCCCCATATGAACTGACCCAGACCCTGCAATCATCTGAGGCCCTTCTTTGTAAGCCTTCTCCACGGGCCTTATCTGTGGTAGCACCCTGTTTGTGGAATGCTCTCCCCATGGAGACTTGTCTTTTGCCTTCATCTTTAGGTGCCAGGCAAAAGCATTCTGCTTCTATGGTGAGAATCTCATAAGATGGAGATACTGTAGAAAAGGCTTTTTGGTTGCCACCTGCCTAACTTCAGAAGGGCGGTACACATGCAGATTCACCTCTGATAAAAGTATTAATTGATGGCTGGATTTAAATGAAAAAAGATGACCCTTTAGATACCATGGCCCTTTGTCATTTAGGGTTTTAAGTGAGCTAGGAGGGGAAAGTCAGTCAAGGTCTTCTAATGCTGGAGTAATAGCAGTCCGTACTAGTCAGTCATCAGACTGAAGTATTAATTGAGCCCTATGTTACTAAGAATCCCATAACCCTTTAGTGCTATACTTCCAGTTGGAAAACCAAGGAAGCTCACTGTTGAAGTTTAAAATGCATCAAGCTGAACACGTGGTTTCTTTTGCCTGAATGAGATGGTTGCTTTTGATTGAGACCATGGGAGTGCACAGGTGCATTGCCCTGATAATTTTTTTTTTAAGAAATACTTATATATATATGTACACACACGCGTGTATATTGAGCTTTTTTGTGTGACAGTACTCATTGACAGGGGGGCACCAGCACATTTTTTTTTTTTTGCTGCCTACAGCAGCTGTTTTTTGCTGGAAACTACAGAGCCTGTAGTTTTCTTTCCCCTGTTCCAGCACCACTGTATCCCCCCAAAATCTGCTTCTGAGGATCTCCTAGCCCTCCAGAGCAGATTTTTTTTTGGGGGGGGCTGCAACAAGGAAGGAGGAGGAGCCCTGCTGTGCAAGCAGAAGCCCATTCTTGCTACATTCAATCACACCCATTGACTTTAACTGACATCAGATTATTGTAACGTTTACTAGAGATGCTTAGTAGTTCACACTTAAATTCCAAATAATGTGAGGCCTTTTGTTAATATTACCAAAACAAGTACCTGATAAATCTAAATCCATCGCTTTTCCTTCTAAGAAGATAGAGTACCTTTCACAGTCTGGCTTTTCTTTTATTGTTTTCCTGTGCTCCATTTTTTTATTTCTATGTTGAAAACAGATAACACAGGAGAGAGGCTTAATTGTACATTAACAATCAGCACAGAGGTACTTAACATTGCAGTCTTATACTTGTCTACTCAAAATTAAATCCTACTGAATTCAATGAGACTTAGTCCCATGTAAATGGGTTTAGGATTGCACCCTATAAGACATATCGGGGATGTGTGCCTCAACATGGTGAGAGTGCACTTTTGGTTTGTGTAGAGTTTAGGTTTAGCAGTGTACATACTAACCTGCTGGAAGAACAGGGACAAACATGTCTACTTGATAACTGTATTTTCATTCTAGGATGTATAATAATATGATCCTTTGCAGGATTCCTCAACTCATCAAGAAACCTGTGATCTGAAGGATAAGTTAAGCTTCCTATGAAAAAATGCATATCAGGGGAAAAATTGATTAGTGGGTGATATCTATTAGAATTATTTTGCTTGTTATTTAAAACTTACATACTTTTGCTGATTTATCTTTCTGTACCTCGTTTTTTCAATATAGTCACATTGGATTCTTGATTGCTGGTATTGTATGGGTTGGCTGGGGGTGGAGATCTCATTTCCCAATAACTTAAATTACTGATGGGGTAAAAAATAAAATATGAGCACAATGCGAGTCAGAGAGAGGATCAGCACAATATAAAGGACATAGCAATGTCACCCTTGCTTCTATAATTCTGCAGTCAGCATTTTAAGCATAAGCCCTAGAACTCTCCTTTTGCAAGTCAGCACTGTTGTGTCAAAAGACCCCCTCACGAAAACATGTTATTGTGGTGCCAATTCCAGATACTCTTTAAAACACTATTAATCATTCCCAGTTATCAAAGTGAAACTGCACATAAGCAATGCAACAGTACAAACCTGGATCATGTATAGTTTTAAAACCCATAATTAATAATTCTCTACCACATCTTCCCTTAGCTTTTACTAAACTAAAAAGCTCTAAACATTTTAGTCTTTCCTAGTAGGGATGGTGCTGCATTTTCTTTAGGCAAATTGCAGCTGGTGTGCATTTTCTTTTTGAAGTTTCTTTTTCTCATGTCCTTTTTTATTATAGTATCTGGTCAGAGTCTGAGAAAACATTTGTTTGGCTTGTTTGAGCTAAAGTGTATTTCTGTAACACCAAGGCTGGATTTGCTATGTTGTGTGTTTTAGATGTGCTGATCTGTAAATGTTAATATCTGTCTACAAGTTTGCAAAATCCTACGAGTAATTTGTGATGTGACTAGCTGTTACTTGCAAATTATTGTTTCCACCAGCATGACATTGCACATCAGGTGCTTCAGGAAGACCATAGATAAACACTAAGTTCTGCAAACTTTGTGATGTCTGTTACAAATTAAAATTCAATTGCTCTAAGTGGGGAATAACTGCAGTCAACATGATTCAGATCATTGGCATTGGTCGCTAGCAACTATTGGGAACTGAGTGGTTTTGATTTGATGGTGGTTGAGATTGTGACAGTAGCACAAACGCTGGAATCTTTCAATAGAGCCTTTCATTTTTACAGCTTTAATTAGACAGATGTACTATAAAGTCTACTCCAGCACAAAAATAGGCAATTAGTGATGTTAAAACATTTATATTTATACTGTATTTGAAAATAGGAGATTGTGTTGAATAAGACGTGTTTTGGTTATGAGTGAGAAGTGACAAAAAGGGAAGGAGTGTGGTTAGAAAAAGAAGGGACGGTGGTGCAAAATCGGTGGTGCCAAAGGAGTCAACTGATACTTAGTTCTCCAATGGCACACAACCTGAAGCCGGCCTGGTTGCTAATCATACAGTGTAAATGTGTTATAGCTGGAATAGTTGAAAGAGTATATTTTGGAACCTCTGAGATTAAAACTTACCCATCTGTGTTTTCTTGATTACTGTAATCATTTTGATTTTCTCTGCCTATAAGTGGTTTGTGGGATTGTAGCCCTCCAGCCTTTTTAACGGTTGAAAAGGAGCAGTGTTGCTGTATTACAAAACACAATACATTAACAAAGGACTCTTATTATTTACACCGTCAACACCTGCTGCATTAATGCATATTTTTCCTCGTACATTTATTTGACTGACAGCAATTGAATTGTCTTATGATGTTAGCCTAGTCAACAGTAATTAGAACCATCTTAGTTTTATCAAGCTGATAAAACAATAAATTAACAATCAAATTGACTTACATGAGTAGATTGCTTATTTCCTTTGAGTCCTGATTTTTCCAGAGGATTCACTATATCTTCACAAGTATGTTTAGTTTGCAGCTCTAGCTGGCTAAGGGGAAAGCAAAATTCTGTTTTATTAAATGTGTCTTTAATAATAACTCCTTGTAATTTTGATTTTTTAAAAAACATTTAAAAACAGGTTATAAATTCACTAAACAATTGTTTGCAGATCTGAGGGAGGCACAGAATGAATTGGTACAAATGGGAAAAATAAAGTTACATTCTGTGGGTGAGATCCAACATAGTGAGTGGGTATCTGTTCTTGCAAGTCTTCCACAGACATCCCTCGTGCAAACAAGTTTTCAAAATATGCTCCAGAGGGGATATGAGTTGGAACTGGAGGAAGAGAATCCAAAAGTCCAATTGCACAAGCAAACAGACATAATTGGATACTGTCCTGTGTGTTCCCTTATACGTCTTCAAGTTCTGTATTTCACATTTATAAGGCTTTTTTCAATATGCAGCCATTTCAATGGATGTTGCTTTATAACGAGCCTTTTAACACTAATCCTAGGCACATTTACATGGAAATGTTTAAGTGAACTCATCTGGAATGGTCTACACTCCAAAGAAATGTACAACCAGCTCTATGAGCCCAAGAGAGATTGAATGTGTGTTTCTGAAAAAGAGCCCGCAATGCTGCATAATAAACCACTTAGAAAACAAGGTCGAGTTTCATACAAAACAACTTATGATATGGCATGGAGCGGATTGTTTTACATTGCGTATATATTTCAGTCTTTATTATTATTTCAATCACAGATCAGCCACTAAATTACAATCAAACAAATACAATTTTACAGTTTACAGGGCAGCAAAAGACTATTTGGATAGGAGGTGTGGGTGTGGGTGTGGGTGTTGTCGCACATTCAGTCACACTAGAATTAATTGTTGTGTGCTAGTATGGGTTAGTAAGGTGCTTTAATCATCTAGTTTCTACTAATACATGCTGATGCACAGAGGTTTGCCACTTTGGTAGTGATATCATTAGTGGAGGAACATGTTAAAATTATAGGGTCTATTTGGGAATCTAGGTAAAATAGAATGTTTGCATATATGTAAACACTTGGCCATACCTTAGGTAGTTCTTTGGACCTTCTTTGGACATTTATATTTGGCCTGTCAGAATAGGCTCTTTCAGATACCAATGACCAAAATCATGGGCTCATGCACACACTCTTCACATACAGCTTTACTTCCAGTTTATAGTTTAATAAAACTATGTTTAGAGATCTGAACGAATTTTTGTTATAAGGGGAATTATTCTAAGATTCATTTCTAATTTCTCAATATTCCAGCTGACGAAGAATAGTTGAAACAGGGCCTTGTCCTGATTTTTACTGGAATTTATCTTTATTTGCCTTCAATACTGGGATTGATTCCTATTTGAACTCCTCATCACACCAATAAAACCTTGTGAAGATTTATTTGAAATCCATTTTCTTCTAGCCTGAGTTCTTGCAATTTACCGTTTATCACGTGAGATCTGAATTGCCAAACTATGGGTAGTGCTTGTCCTCCAAACCAGAACTGTAAAACCACTTTCCAAATATGAGTTTGCGAGAGCAAGCACTAACCATAGCATACCAATTCATGAGAAAGAGCATGCAAGTATTTGATATGTTTTGTGCCTGCTAGGCTATGATTTGGAGATCTGCTGAATTGAGCAAATAGTTAACACATTATGACCCATTTAATAGTCAACTTCCATGGATAACACTTACTTCTGATGAAAGCGATGATGTTGGCTACCTTCATTAGATTGCTGATACATTCTCGGTGGAATCATCTCCATAGGCTGACTTCTTTTGTCTCCATGCTTTTTATTCTTAGCAATATTCATGCTAGAAGCAGTCTTTTGTGGGGACTCACTAATGTTTGAAACCGCTGGACTCTAAGAAAGAACCACATGGGGAAATGGATATTATGACCTACTGAAAAACTTGCTACATTCACAGCAATTTCACAATGTTGGAGAGTTCTGCATATCTGTCTGTCTGTCTGTACCATTTTCATCTGCAAAACCCACTTTGCATGCCAACCAAAAGATCTGAATAACTGAAAAAAATATTGTAATTTTCACACCTGTTAATTAAGGAGATTCAATGTGACCTTAACAAGGTGAAGAACTGGGCCCAAACTAACAAAATTAATTTCAATAGATACAAATGTAAGGTTCTACACTTAGATAGGAAGAGCCAACTGCACAAATATAAGATGCAGGACACCTGGATTGCCAAGTGAAAAGGATCTAGGGATCTTAGTGGACCACAAGCTTGACATGAGTCAACTGTGTGAGACAACAGCAAAAAAAAGCTAATGCTATTCTAGGCTGCATAAACAGTATACTGCCCTGATCAAGGCAAGTCATAGTCCTGCTCTAGTCTGCCTTGGCCAGACCATGGCTATAATATTGTGTCCAGTTCTGGGCATCACAATTTAAGAAGGATATTGACAAGCTGGAATGTGCGCAGAAGAGGGCATTCAAGATGTTAAAGGGTTTGGAAACCAAGCCTTATGGGGGAGTTGGGTAAGTTTAGTCTGGAAAACAGACTGTGAGCAGATATGATAGCCATCTTCAAATATCTAAAGGACTGTCACATGGAAGATGAAACAAACTTGTTTTCTCACTCCAGAGGCTAGGATCTGAACCAATAGCTTCAAGTTACAAGAAAGTAGATTCTGACTAAACATCAGGAAGAGCTCTTTGACAGAGCTGTTAGACAGTGGAACAGACTCCCTCAGGAGGTGGTGGCCTCTCTGTCCTTGGAGGTTTCTAAGCCAAGGTTGGATGGCCACCTGTCATGTATGCTTTAGTTGAGATTCCTGCAATTCAGAGGGTTGGACTAGAAGATGAACCTTGGGGTCTCTTCCAACTCTACAATTCTATTATTCTAAGAAGTTCATAGTTTTGAAGTGATTTCTTCCCTAATGAAATAGAAGGAATCCACCTGTTAAGTTTAAATGTCCACAAAACATCTAAAAACCGGGATTAATTAGCTACTGCCTCTAGACTGAAGAGTCTTGTGCAACTACAGTAATGTATTAACACACAGGCTCATAGCTAGAAATGATGTCTGATAGGTTTACGCATACCCCAGGAAGCCATTGTAAGTTGATACAAAACAGTTAAACCAGGAAAATAATATTTCAATACAATTTAGCAACAGTCATCCCAAGGAGCACAATTTGATATATATGTATCTGGAAGAGGTACAAAGGCCTGCTGTTAGCTTAAAGCTAAATTGCACTATCCCAGCCATCCCCAAACTTCGGCCCTCCATATGTTTTGGACTACAATCCCCATCATCCCTGACCACTGGTCCTGTTAGCTAGGGATCATGGGAGTTGTAGGCCAAAACATCTGGAGGGCCGCAGTTTGAGGATGCCTGCACTATCCTGTGGAGGAGACAGAAAGTCAGAAGGTCTAAACCTGAAAATTTTCAAAACCTGAATATCCACTGAAATGGGACTGGTGTATTAGAGGGGTGTGGCACTATGACAGTACAGTGGTACCTCGGCTTGCGAAGGCAATCCGTTCCGCTGAGGTGTTCACTCGCCGAGGCATTTGCTCGCCGAGGCATTTGCTCGCCGAAGGCATGCTTCTGCGCATGCGTGAAGCGCCAATAGAGCACTTCTGTGCATGTGCAAAGCGCCAATAGAGCGCATGCGCAGATTTTGTCTGCGCATCCGACGCCACAGAACCCGGATATAAACACTTCCAGGTCTGCGGCGTTCTTAAACGGAGGTGTTCGTAAATGGAGGTAGGCGTAAACCGAGGTTCCACTGTATTGCTACATTTTGAGTGCATGTATTGCCACTCTACTATTACATTAATTCAATCATGCAATCTCAGTGGAAATAATGTGCTATAAAACAATATGCTTTGTTCTTTATTGGGACTTAATGGTTTACCTCAGAACAACTTGAATAGGGAGAAGCAGATTCACAGGGTGTGAATGATGGTGATGTTACAAAAGCAGAGGAATGTGGGCTGCAGGCAGTCTTATCGATTTTCTCTTTTATATCTTCAAGCAGCATCCCAAGCTTAAATATTTCCCCCTCTACTTTTCTAAATCCAAATAATATAAGATACAAAGTTACATTATAAGATTGATACATGCTTCGTGTTCCTATCATTATAGTGCGAGAGATACAATGGGCTAGATAAGGACATTAAATGTCAAAAATTACAGTATTTAAAAGGCCATATCCGACACTGCAGCTCCACTGGTGCAATGGATTCTGCACATGTAACAGAACTTTCTCTTCCTCTCCTGACCCTTCCAGCCTCCTGCATGCCCTCACAATCAGCTCAGGAGGGTTGGGGAAGTCCCATTGTACCAGCAGAATCCCACTGGCACAGCACGGGATGCAACCCACAATGTTTAACATGCACTGAGTACGGTGAAGTTTGAACTTCAAAATAAGGGTTGCAATCATGAAAAACGTGAGTGCTGCTAGCCACATGACACACCCCAAAGCAAAATTGCAATGCAGGAGGACTACCACAGATAAAGAATTCTTCCTCATCTCAAGGTTGGATGCAGATAGAAAAGGGCTCTTGTTATTAATAATGTCATGTGCAGGGAAGCTGCATGTAGTGACACACATCAGACCTAGTTACAGATGAGAGGTGAATGGGAAGGAGCACAACTATCTAGCCTTCACTCCTCTGCCCAATGTCATATTTCCATGTATAGGATCCTTCTGTACAAACATTCCTGCAAATTCCTTGTCCCATCTGGATGGATCACTTGTTCGTTTTACTCCCAGCTTGCCTTACTCAAAAAACCCTAGTGGTATCATTAGTGAGTTAATGGATGTTGCCTTCCTCCCTACCACCTCATAGAGTAATCCAATGCCAGTTTGTATGTCTGGAATTGCTGTTTCATATTTGCAAGACTTTTAATATGCATGGAGGACAAACAGTGGGGGGAGCCATGCAAGGAGGGCCATGGTTCAGTGGTAGAATAAAGACTTTGCATGCAAAGGTTCCTAGGTTCAATCCCCAGCATCTCCCATGTGAAACCCTGGAGAGCTGCTGCTATTCAATGTAGATAATATTGAGTTAGAGATGGACCAATGGTCTGACTCAGTATAAGATAGCTTCCTTAAGTCCTGTTCCAAAACCCACATTTGTTGTAACACTTGCGGCAGGCATTTTTAAGGGTGAACTGACAGGAAAGGGATGGTTAATTCTTCCTGCACTCTGTTTTCACCATGACTGGGCTTATTTCTTGTATCATCCTGGGAGGCATTTGCAGGAGAGAATTGGTGGGTGACCAAAAGTAAAAATAATTTTTGATGTGCATCCCAATAATTTTTTAACATAAGCAAGGTTGTCAATGTAAGATTTTTTAAATGGTTATATTATTAGTGTATTATTGTTTTTAAAAAAATACTTGACCTGTTAGGATCAAACTCTCCGATGCTCATTGATGAGTACATGGGATGTTGGTGCTGAAATGTACAATGTTTCTCCTTCGTGGCTAAATAATTCCATTCCAGCTTGTCTAGTTGCTCCTTTAAAAGGCTTAAAAGCTTCACAAACAAAATTTGTAACCTTGGTGTTATTTGACAATTTTTCTATAGATTAGTAATTAAAATATTCAGTGCTGAACTTAAACATGCCATGGACACAGCAATAGCTTCAAACATAACAAGATAAACATAACACGAATATCTAAAGTAGTTTACACCAGTATTTTAAACTGTTTCTTATATTTAACTGAATATACACTTCAGTGGAAGAGAAGGCAGCAACACACGAAGAAATATGCATATGGAGCTGCCTGCTCTGCAGAAGTGAATGAGGTGCCGCTTTGGGGTATACAATTTATGTAAGTATCATTACTTATTATGTTTAAATAGTTTTGTAAATTTCCTTTAAGCCACCCAGAGATTTCTTTTGCAGCAGGCAACTAAGAAATTTGATTAATCTTAATTTACGGGTGCTTTACATCTGTGGCCTGTAGGGTATACTTAAACAAATGCCTTCACTCCCCTTCAGGAAAATCTCCCAGTTAATTCTGAAGGTAATTTAGGAATTAAGGGAATTGAAGGAATTTATTCAAATTATAATTACCTTTATATCAAGACCTGTGGTCATAAAATTGCTTCATTAAGTCCTAAACAGCAGGGGTGGCTAATCTGTGCCCTTTCATATGTTGGAATTCATCTCTTAGGAAGACCAATGGTCAGGGATGATGGAAGCTGTAAACCAACAATATCTGGAGGGCCATAGGTTACCCACCTCTCCTGTACAAACTTATAAAGTATGATATTACAACTTCATATTATTCTGAGATGATGAAAATGATTTATTCTTAAGCACAGGTTAACTTAGTTCCCATTTAAATGGGAACTTAGTTCCCATTTAAATCTACAAGATGTAAGTCGTGACTCACCTGTCTCACTTGTTTCAATGGAAACTAAACTGATTTAAGCAGCAATTTTTATACTTCATTCTGAGTATAAGATGTAGAGAATAGTGCTGCTATTCTAGATTTTATACATTTTATTTCTAAATCTAATTTTTCAAAAACAGAGTTTTAAAAGGTAACCATTTTTTTTTTCAAACACAAAAAAGGTATTCACCTGATGCCGTTCTTCCACTGGGAATACATCTTGTGTAAGACAGTTAGAAAATGTTTCCACCTTTAAGAAAAAGGGATGCAGTTCATTTAAGCTTTCAGATGCAGTATTAAGAAAAACAAGGTGTTTGTTTCAAATATATATTGTATTTAAAATATAAGTATTTGTATTACTTTTGATTTTAGCTCTTCTGACTGTTCCTTTAACATATGAGAAAGCTTTTCTTCTTCTGTAATGTTTTGCAACAGAGGTTGATTTCCAGATGATTGTCTTGCTGCATCAGCTGAGGGTAATGGTGAGAGCATTCTTTGCGGCTGCAGTTCTACAGAACAATATGACAAAAGTGCAAATGTGATCTGTATGCTATTTCCTTCATATAGTGTACAACAGCAAACAGGCGGAACAGTGGTGGCTTAAGCTGAGGCCCTCCAGATGTGCTCCAGTTCCCATCAGTTCCCATCAGCATAGTCCAATGGTCAGGGAGTTGTAGTTAAACAACTTCTGGAGGGCTATACAAGTAAAATAATGATTGTATTCTAATTATTTGAATAGTCCATTTGAACTACCTGAGAAAGGTGACTGGGAAAAACCAACCATGGGCTTCACAGGGACTGTTACAGGTAGAACTGTAGACATTTCTGTAGTTATTCCAGGACTTTCTGATTTAATGCCAGGATTTTGTCTATTTTGATTTGAGCAAGGAGGTATCTGTCAAAATACACAAAAACTCATTGTGAAGCACAAAAACAGCACCCACAATAAAAATATTCACTTGCCATTCTCTTTATGATACCCCACCCCCACCCCAAACACCCCCTGGCACAAATAATAACTTGGTAAAATTAGGCAAGCAATATCCAAACACCAGTATATTTTAATTTATTTAAAAGATGTACTGTATATACCACTCTTCAATGGAACTTTCAGGGTTTACAAAAACAAGGTAAAATACATAGCAAATTGATTAGACATATTAGGTCATTGAGGTTGGGTGGTGGAAAGGAGTCGTCATTAGGGTTGTTCATACATAGTCATGGGCTAGGGTCACTGTTTATACCAGCTATACCCAAAGAAAACTAACTTGTTCCAGTGCATCTGCTCTAGGAAGAGTGAGCACACTATATTCCATAAAATACTGAAGCAGGAGAGAGAAATAAACCACAGTATGAAAGTATGCATACTGTATTTATTTAACAAGAATTGCATTCTGTTTAACTACAAGAAAACCTCTAAGTGGTTTACAAAAATATAAAATAAAGCATTAAAATTCTGTAATATATAACAAGATTTAAATCAATAGTAGCTAAAAAGAGATAAAACCATAGCTGCCAAGTATCCCGCATCCGCCGGGAAAACCCCTTTTTTCTTACCATTTCCCGGCGGTCTCCCGTTTAGGTTAAAACCCCGGTATTGTCCCTTAAATCGGCTTCGGCCCAGCGGCCATTTTTCTGGTGCCGCTTTGCCCTTCTATGGGCACCAGAAAATGGCGGCGCTGGCGCCGGAAGTCGCTTCCGCGCATGACCGGAAGTTGCGTGACGCGACTTCCGGTTGCGATTTGCCCTTCTATGGGCATCAGAAAATGCCGGCGCTGGAAGTCGCTTTTACGTGTTTCCGGTCATGCGCGGAAGCGACTTCCGGCGCTGGCGCCGCCATTTTCTGGTGCCCATAGAAGGGCGAAGCGCCACCGGAAGTTGCGTCATGCAACTTCCAGTCATGCGCGTGCTGCCGATCCCGGATCTTTACGTCCGGAACTTGGCAGGTATGGATAAAACACATGTAATTTCTACATGTCTGGGCAGCCTTGCCTAAACAAACATGTTTTAAACAGACACTGAAAAGAATACAATGTTTGCAATACATTATACTATGCACTGCATACTACAGCTGCATAAACAAAACATTTGTATTCAGAAAAAATATATTAATATTTTGTAGCAAGAAAAGATATTAAGAAAAACTGACTTCATGTTATAGGAGACTTACCTTTGTATTAAATCTTAGGTGATCAATATGATTCTGAGCCTCAGCTTGTTTTGTCAGTAGCTATTATTTCAATAGATATAAAAAAGAGAAAACAATAAACATATATTGTACATATATTGTACAGTATATGGAAAGCAAAAATAGCAATTGACTGTGAGCAATACTTTTCCCATAGCCAAGGTCATTAATGTTTTAGCTGCTTTGGAAAAATCTATATTCAAACAGAGTAAGCGCTGTAAAGGAAACAAAAAATTGGCCAGGAAAATCCTCATAGAGAAGCTAGGCTCAGGAGATACTGGATGCTATTACACTGGGAGATGATTGCTGGATATAATGGGAACTCTGGAAAAAGTGCCTAATGGTGGTAATACATCTGAAAGGGGCAAAATATAGATATTGGGCTAGGAAGCAGTGTTATGAACAAAGGATAAGGTTAGGGTAGAAAATGCAGTCTGGGATCCAAACTGGTGCTTGGGCTCAATAATAATAATAATAATAATAATAATAATAATAATAATAATAATATCACCTTTTTCCATAATGAGAGTATATAGGTAGATTACAACTAAAATAGAAACTACTAAAAACATATAAAAATCAATAATTTAACAACAGTAGAATTAAGATGAAGAGGAAAAATATTATTGCTATAATTTCTTCAGTGCCAATATTAACAAGGCACTATACATAATCTAAATGATATACAATAACTATGCTACAAACAGCAGAGGAAGCGATAGTGGTGATCATTGTCTACCTACGTCCAATTTATAAGAAAAACCTGATTGATCAGAGATGGAACGAAATTCAAAGTAAACTTGAAACTGCAAGAAAATAGATGTAATCAAGTTTCAACAAGTTTTTCTTACATAGGAGTAGATAATGTGTATACCGCCATCTAAGAAGATAACAAATGTTTCTGTTTTTCTGGATATATTACCCTTGGAAAGCTCAGGTTGGTAGAGGTTTCCCAAGCAGTGCAGTATACTGCAGGGCGGTTAGACTAGAGATAATGGCTTGGATCTTAACAACTGCCATTATCATCCTTTCCAATATAGTCACCTGAAATTCCAAAAAGCTGGCCAGAGAACCTCTGGAACTGTATAGGGCATAGCACATAGAGTGGGGAACCAGCAGAAATCATGGAACGACCCTTTTATGGGTAGAAGTGCTTCCTATTTGCAGTAGGTCTCCTTTCAATCCCAGCCCGCATGTAAATTCTTCAGCACAAATGTAAGGTATTAGGCTGCACTCTTCACTTTGCACTCCAGCTAATATTTATTCCTTTACTTTTAACTCTGACTATGCTCATAGGGTTTACTCATTATAATAAGCATGCTTAGGTTTGCTTCCACAGATTAGAGTCACCCTGGTTATTTGCTTTACATTTAACAAAAATAAAAGGGAGGCATTCAGCTTATGGACTAGTTTGCTGTAAGCTCATGGTTAGTGAGGAGAGAGCTTAACCACAACTTATGAGTCCTAGTTTGGATGAAATGCTAAGATATCAGTGTGGCAGCAAAACGCCAGCAAAGGAGCTGCTAGGTTCTCTCTAAGAGTTCAGCCATTTGCGTGGTCCCACTAAGTCAAAGTTTATTGTGTTGCACAAACCAGTGTCTAGAGACCTAACCCTACAGAAATCTGTGGCTGGCTGAGTTGTTATAGGTATAATAAACACACCCAAATTTTGCCTGACTATCAATGGCAATTCCAATTATGTGCAATATCACCTCTTATATACCTCTAGTTGTTGGTCTAGTTCAGGTGTGCTAATTCCCTTTTCTTCATTCTTGTTTGCAACAGAGTCCAAAGAATTCATTGCTTCTAAAACATCTTTCACAACTTCTGATTTACCAAGCAAATTTGGGGTGTGTGTAGTCTTTTTAGGTATAGGGCATGAGTTGCTATTTTTTCCTTTAGGTATTTTGACCTTTGGAGCAACCTTAGAAAAATCAGGAAGCCGATAATGAACCTGACGTTGACCATTTTTGAGATTATGTGAAGTTGTTTCCAGAAAATATTTGTGCTCTTGGTACACTTCTTTAGGGGTTGAGAAATAATGGAAGTCTTCATTAATTGCATGTTCATTCTCAATTACAAGTTGAATATTATCTTCTTTACAATCTTTTCTGTCACGAGTGGGATTCACACTTTTATCCATTACAAACTGCTTAACTTCAGTCAAATCCCAATTTTTGTCAACTGATTCAAATTTTACTTCTGTTTCTGAATTACAGCATTCAATATTTTTTCCTTCTTCCTTTGGTAAAGATATTATTGAACTTTCTGAAATCTTAATTTTATTTAGGATAGTTTCATCAAAACTTTCAGTAAATGATATCTCTGGGAGAGTCTCAGAATCAATCAATTGGCACAAACTTGATAATTCCTCTTGGGGAAAATGGCGTAAAAGGACATCTGAAATGTTTGAGTTGGATAGATGTTGATTTCTTCCTGAACTGTTAACATCCCAAGCAAGTAACTCCTCTGTTGCCTTGGGAGATTCCATGTCATTTCCCCTTTGTAATGTTGCCAGATTTATTTTTGTTTCAGGCAGTTGTGTTTTGCAGTCTGATTTTTCTTTTGAATGACAGCTCATGTGAGAAGGTGTCAAGGTGAAAACATGTTGGGATCCATCTTCTACACAAGTGGAATTTTCTAGGTTTCGTGAATCACACTTGTGTTGATATGTATTTTGTAGAGCTCCATCATAAGGCAGATCTTCTTGCTCATCATCGGTATTGTCTTCAGGGTAAAGCATATCAAATACTATATTATTGGCTTAGCCTTCATACAGTTAGACTGTTCTTACCTACAATACGTGCTCATATTATGAGCATATTCAATATGACTTTCACTGAACGTCAGCTTTCAAATTCTGAAAGATTTGAGAGAACATGCACATTAGCTGAACTAAATAAAACAGTACAATAAACTTGTAAGTCTTCCTTTTCCCTACTCTAAAACTTTATGGAGTCAATTTCACATACTCCTTATAATTAATGCAATTAAAATATTTGGAGTTGCCTAAGGATCTAACCTAGGATGAAGGAAAATTATATCCACAATCAATAGTGCCAGTTAGCTGCAGCTTAACTAAGGTTACTGCTATTCCTGAGGTGTTGGCAATGTGGAGCAAAAATCAGTTCCCTTATCCACATGATGTAGGCCTGCCCTGTTATAAGCTCCTTTGGGGGTGAAGTCTTGGTAATTATTTAGTCCCAGAAACCTCACTACAGCTATGGATTAACAATGTGTCCTTATTTGAGATAGCAAGGTTTCAATGTGAACATTAAAAAGGGAAATAAGAGAGAACATCTGGTGATAATTTATCAAGACAATCCTATATACTCTTTCCTGAAGTAAATCCACTGAAATAAAAAAGGTGATTTTTTTTTGTCCCAGACCACCTTTTTCAAACAGAAAACTCTGACTAACCTGCATCACCAGATAAAATTTTATTAGCCCAAAATTTTACATTAACTGGTCAAAAGAGCACTCTTTATTTAAATCTGAATGGCTTTTCTTGGGATATCTGTAGATCTACTTCTGTATATATTCTAAAAGGGAAAAATATATTCTAAATGACTCTATATTCTAAATTACTCCTCACCCCCAGAGGTCTGGCTTTAGGTTAGTTTACATGAACTAGCCATTTCTTAGTTTCTACATATGCAAACCAACACATTTTACTTGGCTACCAAAGTAGCTTGGAACATCAAGCATTTGTCAAATGCTAGACAACATTGCTAGAGTCTAAACTGCTTTGGGGTCTAAGTTACAGCTTGTTATATACCCTCTGGCAAATGCATGTAAACAGGCAACCATAATTTAAATTATTACACCTTAAATATTTATTTCATGCCTGCCCCCGGCATCTTTCAATACACACATCCTGCTCAGTTTCCATTACTGTACATCTATAAAACAGAAACAATACATGTACTTGTACAGAAAATATTAATAGTTAAATTGACAATGCTTCCTTATACTTACACATCACAGGCAAATGTCTGGCTAATTTCCTAGGCAACCAGTATAGTTATAACAAAATTCTTGGAACGTTTTCTGTTGCCTACTACCAAACAGTTAAGACTCAGACACAGCAATGCTTTTTCATAGTGGATATATTTAATTACATAAGCTGTAACCTTATATTGAGCCTAGCAAACTGGAGTAGCACAGTATCTTTATAAATGCAACAAGACACCTTGCTATTTATTATTCTGGTTTCATCCTGCTATTGTTCAGTGGAATCACAAAGGGAATATAGAGTAACAAGCCATTTTCCAGTCCTGGGTGGGAATGTCAAAATGAGCCTAGTCTCACTTAACTAACTTTTGTTTTCATTGGGACCTATGAAGGAGTATTTTGAATGGGTATTGGATTTCTTAACTTCTGAAGCCTTTAATGTCTTTAATCTGTTTATTCCACCTACACGGTGGAGACTTTTAATTATTTATATGGGAAGGTCCATGCAAGTTAATTATTTACTATTATCATGGCCATCATCTCTTACTGCTTCTTAAGATCAAAAGCAAATGTTTGCATCCTGAAATCTTCATAAATTATCTAGACAGGCAATCTCTAGGAATGTTTCATATTTGCATGGCTAAGAGGGAGTTGCAAATGGAGGAGACTGCTGTGCATTCATTTGAAAATCCTCAAAGGTATTTTCCATAATTATTTTGTTTTGTATTCTAGTCCATTAGAATCTTATGAGGAGTCCCTTTACACATGGAAGCTCAGTTTCTTAAGCACTAGGAATTAAAAATGTCAGTGACATAGTTTAGGAAAGCAGCAGGAGGAAACACAGGCATCCTGATAATTATCCCTTCAGCACCTGTGGAGGTGCAAGCAGAGGCTTGTTTTGCAGCATCCTGTGTAAGGTATGCATGGCAGAGTCAGACTGCTCTATTCCACTTGCTTATAAAAAAATATTTTTGCTAAAACTCTTAGTTAGTACATTATTTTATTTATTGCCTTTATATCCAAGTAGCTCAATGTGGTGTAAATGGTTTTCCTTTCTCCCAGTTTATCCTTGCAACAACCCTGTTAGACTGAGAGAATGTGACTGGCCTAAGGTCACACAGTGGTTTAATGGCTGAGCAGGTATTTGAACTCTGGTCTCCCAAGCTCTAGTCTGTTTATACACTTGTAAGATAAACTATGGCTGTTATAAGTAAACTAGCGTCCAAAGCATAACACACCTTGTACCTCTTCATATATATATTTAGCTGTACTCAAGTTCCAGTTGCAGCCTTGCTGCTAGACAATATCAAGCTTCCTTGATGCACCAGGTAAGCATGCTTTCTGCTGAGCACATCCAATGTGCTGAGTGTGAATGATGGGTGTGTTCCCATCTCCACCCCTTCCTGTATGAATGTATTAAGGTTTATTGCCAAAGGCTTGAGGCAGGTAACTATAATTATTTTATACTGTCCCTCCCTTTCTGTGGCAGTAGAAACATTTATAATGTTCCTTAGCCTAATTCACATGGTAAAGGGCAAATGTATTTTACTGCATATAGGGAGACTCTTCAAAGGCATTTTGACCCAATAATAGGCGTTTGGTTATTCATATGGAGCCATCAGTTTCTTGGTGCATACGCAACAGGAAATTATTCCCACCAGGAAGGCTGAACTAAGGCTTTATCTAGAGAATATCACTTGTCTTTTGCAGCAACGTTAAAGTCAATCATATTTATTATGGTTTGCGTTTTTGTGGACTACAGTCCACACCTCATCAGATAAATGAAAAACTTTTCATTTCCCTCTTACTTCACAGTTTACAATCCCCACAATCATGTGCACCATTGTAACAAGAAAAGTAAAAGGTAAAGGTAAAGGGACCCCTGACCATTAGGTCCAGTCGTGACCGACTCTGGGGTTGCGCGCTCATCTCGCATTATTGGCCGAGGGAGCCGGCGTATAGCTTCCAGGTCATGTGGCCAGCATGACAAAGCCGCTTCTGGCAAACCAGAGCAGCACATGGAAACGCCGTTTACCTTCCCGCTGTAGCGGTTCCTATTTATCTACTTGCATTTTGACGTGCTTTCGAACTGCTAGGTTGGCAGGAAAAGTGCTGGTACTCAAATATTGAATATTGATTAAAGTATTTGGGGCAACAACAGCAAAAAAGCCGCTCGCTGCCTCAGCGTGTAACCGAGATGAACACTTTATACATCTGATGATGTGGGCTACAGTCCACGAAAGTTTATGGTAATAAATCTGGTAAAGTCTTTAAGGTGCTACAAGCATAGCTGTCAAGTTCTCCCTTTTTTTAAAGGGAAATTCCCTTATGCTGAATAGGCTTCCTCGCGAGAAAAGGGAAAACTTGACAGCTATGCACAAGACACCTCGTTGTTTTTGCTCCGGGCTTTACGTTAGCTTTCCCGGTCACCGTAGGGGCGCTCCGGAGCGAGGAAGTGTGAATACGGTGTCTGGTTTTACACAAAAGACAGGAGTTTTTATTCCGGAATTAAATAATCCGGAATAAAGATTTGTCCTTTCGCAAACCTATGTACACCAGTAAAGCATCGAATGCACTTTAGAGGGCGGGGTAACCCACGCTACGTGGTCATCTGTGTCCACGCTAAGTAAACACACTCGTTATGGAAACAAATATTCATCTGCTCCGAAACCTCAGCGCAAACCCCATTTCCTCGAAGATAAACTACCTTCTGCCACTGTTCGGACTCAATAACTACAGTACCGTTCTTTCCTTCAAATCAAATCCCGACCTAAGCGACTGTCAGCTTTTAAACCAATGAAAAGTGGAGCAGGCCGAGGCAAAGAAAAAAACCCGCCCCGCCTCACTCACCTTCTCATTGGCCAATGCGAAAGATGCGGGCGGTGGCGGTTGAAAGATTACACCGTTTAAACGGGAGGAAAGGCCATTTCGGTACAGCGCATGCGCTTGCGGGTGGCAGTTTTTCCCACCCACCCCTTTCCCGTCACGCAACCAAGCAGGCAAAGGCATGATGGGATTTGGTTGGGGCGGGGTGAAGGAGAGCTCGATGATGCGATGCTATTGGCTGGGACGGTTCCTAGCGTAGCGTGTTTGTGTGTGAGAGTGCGCGCGCGTGGGGTGGCGGCGCCCTTCCCTTTTGGGGCGCTGCTGCTTTGGGATACCGAGCTTCTCGGCGGCTCCCCTTAGTGCCTTACCCTCGAAGGGGCCGGGAGGTATTGGACGGGGCGAGCTCCGAGCTCGAGGAGGCCTGGCGAGCTGCCCCGGGTGGCGGAAGCTTTGCTGAGGGAAGAGTGGAAGTCGCCCGCCGTCTTTCGGGGGCTCACCCGAGCGCGGTAACGTGGAGGGGGCTGCTAATGGCCGGGGGGGGGAGGACATGACAAGAGCGGGGTAGGGACCTTTGTGGGGAAGGGCGAGGAATCCACCGCCTGAGACCCGCGCGGCGGCGGTGAGGAGAAAACACGACGGAGCAGCTACGGTGCTTGCTTGTAAGAAAAATACCGAGAGTCGGGGTTTTTCTTTTTTTTCTTTTTAAGGGGAGCCATTTTGAGGAAATCCTTACGGGGTCAGGCATCGATCCGCGTGAAGCCCTTGGCTGAAAGCGGAGCTTCTTATCGATATACAGTATATATATATGTATACAGTATATATTATAATCAGCGCCAGGTGTGAGGGAGCTCTCCAGCAAGCTGACCACACGTACATCCGTGGAGATGTCTCTAGGGCTAGGAGTAGGAACACCAGATACGGAAAAGCAGCGAAACGAGGTTCCCTCGTGTGTGGGAGAAAACCTGGGGGTTTCTGCCATCAGTTTAGGTATTTAGCTGTAGGCCCTCTTTCTTCTCAGGTTCTGCCATCCCTCTGTATTGGATGCCACTTGAGTTGCCTTCTTGAAGCTCCCTATTCATCTTTGCTTAAAGTTGCATACAAAAATCCCAGTCTCTCTATGGTATTTTGGGCATAAAGAGGGCCTACTACTCCAACACCTGAACAAGAATAATTGGGCAGTGTGCCTTCTTTGGACGCACTATCCTTCAAATTGTTTCATTGCAGGAATGGAGTGTTATAGGTGGTTGTCATTTTCCCTAAATGAAGTTGCTTGTGCCTGTGTGTAAAAAAAAGGATTAAATACTCTGCGACTATTTCAACAAGTGTGTTCTTATTTATATTGTATTGTTCAGTACTGGATTAAGTATTATTTTCAATGCTTGAATTCAATTTATATGGGTAGCATTTCATCCAAGCATACAAAAGTAATTGTAGGTGAACCACAGGGAGCTGAACTGACTTGCCATCTGTTCAAGAACTATAAGTAAAAAGCAGGTGTGCACATTGCTAGTCAATGTGCCAATTATTGGACCTCATCCATATTTTGAATTTTACTGGCATCTCCATAATAACCACTTGAGCCCTCTGAAAAGTTGCTTCTGAAGGGGGTAGGAATCTCCTTTAGAAATGCTCTCTGCTCTTTGACAAAGCTCTTCAGATCCAGGGTTTAAACAAGTTTATTTTTACATATGTTTATATCATCTCAACCTAAATGGCCTCGGTCCAGTATACCTGAAGGAGCGTCTCCACCCCCATCGTTCTGCCCGGACACTGAGGTCCAGCTCCGAGGGCCTTTTCTGGTGGTTTCCTCACTATGAGAAGCCAAGTTACAGGGAACCAGGCAGAGGGCCTTCTCGGTAGGGGCACCCACCCTGTGGAATGCCCTCCCACTAGAGGTCAAAGAGAACAACAATTACCAGACCTTTAGAAGGCATCTCAAGGCAGCCCTGTTTAGGGAAGCTTTTAATGTTTGATGGATTTCTGTATTTTAGTGTTTTGTTGGAAGCCGCCCAGAATGGCTGGGGGAACCCGGCCAGATGGGCGGGGTATAAATAATATATTATTATTATTATTATTATTATTATTGCTTACAGGAATAGCTTATTAGGAGATGGACTGTTAGCACATCATAATTCATGAAAATATTCTATTGGTTTCTTGTTTTAATTTTTTTAGGCTGCCTTTCAGGATGAAGTCCTGTCTAGGAGGCTACAAATATTAAATAATAAAATATTTTCAGTAACATAACCTCGTTTAAAAAAATACAAATTGCAAATATCAGAAATGACCATTTGAACCAGAACAAAAATTAACACTGATCAGTAAGGTTAATAATAAACCAATAAGCATGTTCAAAAAGATCATCTAGTCAAAAGTCATACAAAATAAGTAAGACTTTAGTCCTCTTGGAGACCAGAATGGGGCTAACTGTAAATCCCTTGGGAGGAAGTTTCACAGAATAGATTAATTGGGGTTGCCTTGCGAACTTTTTTGGGACGGGGCACATTTGGAATTTTGAGAAGATGCCACTGGTGCCAGCCACAAAATGGATGCTATGAGGCCATGGCATAATACAAAATGGCTGGCATATAAAAAAACCCAGAAAAAGACAGGACCGCTAATCATGCTGAGAAACACTTTCTCCAACATTCTCTGTTCAGAATGGATGGGAAGACAGTTGTGCAGTCCTGGCATCCAATGAAATATGGGCATGTTTCAGGGTGTGTTTAGGAGAGGCTCAGCCAGTGTACCTGAGCATGAAGAGCAAACATTTTTTTTGTGCTTTTTGTGGATTTTTGAGTGGATATTTACAGATACCTTTTGTGGGCACCATAGGAGATACTGGAAGGTGTGATGATGCCTTTGGGCATCATGTAGGATACCTACTGCAGGGCCATGACAGAGAAAGCCCTAGTGCCTGTCAGTAATGGATCTTAATAGTAGTCAGTTGATCTTTGGACACAATCAGGTTCAAGTGGGGGTAATCAATCCTTCAAGTAGCCCAACTTAAAGTGGCTGTCAAAATGAGCATTTTAAAATGTATTGTTTAACTTCTGTTTGCTTACTACCTACTAAACAGGTTTTCATTGAATATTATAAAATGGGGTTATGTACTAAGGCAGAGCTTTCTAAACACTGTGTCATGACATGTTAGTGTGCCGTGTGCGAACACTTCCCGCGCTCCTCCTGGGGAAGGAAAGGGGTTAGTTTAACATCTAGTATGCTAGTAAAACTGAATTACTGTGTCGCTGAATGATGCATGTCTAAAAAGTGTGTCACCAACATGAAAAGTTTGGAAAGCTGTGTACAGTACTAAGGAATACAGTATGTGACTTTAGGAACAAACTTCCCACAGTCTATGGCACAGCTTTGCTGAGAGTCCAGTCTAACTAAATACTGCTGCAAAAAACTAAAAATGTTGAGTGGTAGCTGAAGCAGAGATAGAAAAGTTTTTTTCACTTTTTATGGGAAAAAAGATTTTTAAAAAATAAATATATATGTAGCTGTTTGGGAGTGTTAAAAACAAACAAACCTGTGTTGCAAGCCAAGCTTTAAATCTTCTAATTGAAATCTAAATGGGAGTCATATTGACAGTATGTATTACATTAGATTAAAATTTAGTTATTAAACGTTTATTAATATTTTTAAATGGTTTTGCTAGAGCTAGTCTTCATTACTCCTACTTGTATATCATAATGTGCCAAGTGTTTTATAGCCTTTGGTCACAATCCAACACACTGTTGACCATTCCTAAGCCTACTGAATGTAGTTGCCTTAGGTATGCTTAGCTCCATCTTTGTGCATGGTCTTTTTCTTGCTTGTCCTCACCATTCTTGGAGGGCAATTAAGGGGGTTGTTCCATTTTATAATAATGGAACTGATGCCGAGAAATAGCTTTTTGCTGTCAAGCTACATGTGAATCTGGCTGAATAAGAATAAAACACATCCTGAATATCATTGTTTATGTTACGGTAGCCCATGTGTTCCTGTTAGTTTTTCAATGTTGGCATTTTTAAAACGTTGGCATTATTATTCTATATATCCACGGTAAAGCTGGAGGGAACTTTAAATACGTGATGGCAACACCTCCTGGTGTAATTTCAATACACTAAACAATAATGCCTCTGTGTTACAAGTTTGCTGTGGAGAAGCAGGACTAATTGAGAGATGCTGCATGTTCCTTTGGATGCTCTTTGTTTGAAAGTTCCAGCCTTGAATTTCTGGTTGAATTGACTTCATTGAATGATCCCTGTGTTGTGCTGTTGATGTTGTCTCCCTAGTTCAAATAGGCTCCGGGGACATTGCTCATTAATGTGCTAATTTAGAATTAATTCCATGCTAGTCTAGGGCCCGATTAGGCATTATGTCAATTGCATGAATGCAATTAATGTGCATATTTTTAATATATAAATAACTGAAGGAGAGGTGGTAAGCAGCAATTGGACCACAGGGGTGGCAGTGAGTAGTTTACTAAAGTTTCAAACTGCACCAGCTGATAATGACACTTTGAACACAACAAAATGTTAGTGTGTTGTAGCTTTCAATGGTGCCAGACTAGCAGCTATGTCAGCTTTGAGGATTTTCCATACCACTATCCCCACCCAGCATTCTATGGATAGTGGGCATATTCAGCCCTTATGCAACTGTGTTTTTTTTTATATTTCTCCCATTTAGAGGCTTCTCTTTTAGCAAAGCTTGTACATCTGCAAACTTTGAGCTTTACCTGAGTCTGCTGATCGCTCCCTCTTGTGCAGGGGTTTTGGCTTCAAGAAGATTCATTATTGGACCACTGTTAGTTTATTCAAATTGGTCCCCACACAACAAGATGTTGCCATGCATCCCTGATTGTGTGTGTTTCCTGAGCTTGTTCCTTTGAAGAAGCAAAAGTTAGCATCGTATGTGGGTGCTATGCTTTTAGTTATAGTGCTTTTTAGCTTAGTGCTTAGGAGGTCTTATTGAACAATTTGGGATGGGACCTGGGAGCTCTTGGGAGGGGGATAATCCCAAATCAAGTGGGGGGTCCACCTAATTTTGGAAGATTTCCCCATTATGCACGAGCCCACCATATCTCAAAAGGGACCCTAAGGCGTTAAGGGTGCAGAACCCCTTATGGTATCCTGCTTGGATATATAACTGGTCAGTGATCAGCTTCTGTAATTGAAGCTTAAGGAGGTAGACAGGATGCTTGAAAGCACGTGTGGTCTTCTCTGTGGCAGGAGGAGTTATCATTGAATCAGAATGGTAGAGTTGGAAGTGAACCCTGAGGGTCATCCAGTCTGACCCCCTGCAATGAAGGAATCTCAACTATATGATACATGATGACAGATGGTCACCCAACCTCTGCTTAAAGCAGCATTGACTGAACAAGTCCAAGAAGTATTGCATGCTTCTGAGAGGAGGCAGTCCGGGTTGACTTGAAGGTGATGGCTGTGTTACTACTCTTTAAGAAAGCCACACTGTACCATGAGAATTGTAACTTGTCTTGTTCAAGAAGGGGATATTTGCATCTGAACAAGATGTCACAGTTTTAACTGTCAAAATTCAAGGCCATGTGCTGTTACTCTGTTGCAAGCCTGTTTAGTAAGCAGCTGCTTGGTGACATGTCTGAAAGATTGGGGGTGGGGGGTCAGAGAAGATGAGTCTGGATCAGGTAGATTCCGTTTGATTGGTGTGGCAAATGACAGTCTCTGATTGGCTGGAGGTTCTAGTCAGTGAAGAAAGGGCGGTTAACTGTCACTGTGGAGAAATAACATCATTTGAAAAAATCAGTTGATGGAGGTTTGAAGTAAAGGCCAGCAGAGAAAGGTGGCGTTGGATAGAGGTGAAGTTGGATAGCCGAAGCTTGAATATTATGTTGTTCCTTCTTGGTGTGATAACTATATTTTGCTGGTGAAGATCAGAAGAAGTGAGCTGGTGTTGGGCAAAAAATGTTTCTTACTGAAAAGTTTCCATAAGTTTTTGAAAGCAGCTAAACCAGGCATCCCCAAACTTCGGCCCTCCAGATGTTTTGGACTACAATTCCCATCTTCCCCGACCACTGGTCCTGTTAGCTAGGGATCATGGGAGTTGTAGGCCAAAACATCTGGAGGGCCGCAGTTTGGGGATGCCTGAGTTAAACTGTCCAAGCAGTCAGAAGTACAGCTGGGGCTTTGGTGCCAGAGGCAGATTGTACCCAGTAGCTGAAGTGGGTTGTAAAATATTTTTTCTGGAGGTAAAATCCTATTGGAGGCTACTATCAGCAATACAGTAATGTCTCTTGAGTCCTTAGAAATTTATAAAGTACATGAAAGACTCCAAAATTTCCTTTTACAAAATTTCTCTTTAATAATTTTAGTTAATGGTTCATTCTTTCTTCCGTGTTGGTGCCAGTCTCATGCTTAAGCCTATTATATCCACAATGAGGTTTTAAAAGCATTCTAAGAGAATGGGTCGCAGAGGAAAGGGATCACATTGAAGATCTCTGAGTTATTGTTGCAGGGAGTTCCATAGACACTGAAAGATACAAATTAAAGAAGCACAAATATCTAAACTTGTGTTAATAAAAAGTGGGAAATCCTTTCCTATATGGTTTTATTTCTGCTTTTGAATATTGCTGTTCTCAGTGGCGGATAGTAAGCTCATTATGATCCAGTCAATGTTTAAATTCCAGATAAAGTTATAAAAATCTGAAATACTGGAGATGGCTGTTCACAACATAATCTAGCATCTGGCTTAGATGCTGATGTACTGTAACATTCAGCCTACTTCCATAGACGAAAATTTGGAAATGCCACTAATAAAGTACATTTAAATCTCACTTCATTGGAAATAGCTCCTTACTGAGCATACAGGAATTTAAAATACTGTATTTTGCCTGGGTTGTGTACAAAATGTGAAGCATGTTGATCTTCAGTAGTGATTTTATGAGGTATTTAATTTTGCTTATAATGGGATTGCATAGTCACCTGTCATCTCTGATTACTAAATGTTGCAGTTTCAATTTTGACATTTGAACAGGTAGTTTGGTTTTGAGAAGCACTCTACAGTTTATTGGCTTCAAATATTTTGAATAATTTTGAAAATCTATTTTGGTTAAATTAGAGATTTGTGATTTGAGGGCTAGAACTTTCAAGTGAGCATGATTGTTCACACGTTCTTGGTTGTTTTAACAACTCTGGTATTAAAATGAACCTAGGCAATTTTTTGGAGTTTGCTCCCAGTTTTCTAGCTATAGTACTATTATATAGGGTTATGCTAGAGGAAACATGGAATACTTGCTGGGAAAGTAAATTGGTATCTTAATGCTGACTTGTACTTACCGTACATTTTGTGGTGGAGTGAGACTACCAATATTATATCCACTTGCATAGATGCTTTGAATATATTTTTTGTAATATGTTTATAATGCACATTTGTACTTGTTTTTAGTACAATTTGTACTTGTTCCATGAGCTTGAGCAGGACTTTAGACTTATTTTTCTTCAACAGCAGTCCCCAGTGCTATGCAACAAACTTCCTTTGAAACTGAGTGGCATTTCAAAAACATTTTGTTACTTGGCATGGGAATTAGCCATTGAAAGAGGGTCAAATAAAAAAATTCACTGGGCTAACACAAACTAGTTTCCTGGACCTAGCCTTCTGAGAGCTAAAACATTGATTGTATTGTAACATTTTCTTCTTCCAACTGTTTGAATGTAACTGAATGCAACAACTCCAACTAGATCAGCTTATTGTTTAGTGGTTTTTAGACTTTGTTGTTACATGGATCACTTGAAAATTGCTGGGGATTTCAGTGTATCACCTACTAAACTTATTTTTTCAACAAATCAAAGCACACACAACTCATATTTTAATATTTTTTGTGATTGTCAAAACCAACACTGTGGGTGGTATTTAAGTTTTATTCAGAATAAACCTGTTGAAGTTGATGAATGTGACTAAGTTAGGACCATTAATTACAATGGGCCCGCTCTGAGTACAAATTAGTTGAATACCACTATTTATTAAGAAAATCCTGTCAAAGCCACAAATAAAGGCACTTTTAACTGGTAAATTCTGAGGAAATATTTTGAAAATAATTAGCCTCAAGCTAAAGCCTTGTTTAGTAATTGACCCCGATCAATATTACCTCTATTTCTGTCAAGGGAAAAATAATAAAGTAGAGGACCAACTAGAATCTCTCAACTGTTTCACAATCTTTCTTCATAAACTATTTGACAACCTTTGCTGTATAGTTCAAAAACTAGTAATTAGCATCATGCCCACATGCTTGCTCCTATCTCATACATCAGGTTTGGAAATTGTATTGTGGTTTAAACCACAATGTCTGAAATATTTAATCCTGGACTCACAGCTGTGATACGAAACTGGAATGTAATGGGAAAGATTAGTCTAAACAGACCACAATATAAGCACTAGTGTCAGTGAGAGTGTAGCATGACACTTATTCCTGGCTTAATATATGCTGCCAAAATGATGAGCTCTTCTCTGTCACCAGTCAGAATTATATTTGTTTATTCTACTAGTAGCAGAATTGTTCTTCTGTTGATTTCTGAACCACTTTTTTTTTTATACTGTGCATGCTTCTCCATTGCATGATGCACAAATATGAAAATCACCTGGGAAATGCTAAAGAGTTCTGTGTTTGTTGAACTCTAGCTGTAAGATCAGCACTAGCAGCAGGAACACCTGGGAGTCTGGAGAGGAACATAACATTGCTACTCCAGCACTTCCTTTCTGCTGCTACCAGCCTCATCTGGAGGACAAATGAGGAAGCCAACTGTGAACCATCTGGCTTAGTTAGAAGATCCTTCTCCCTCAGAACAGTTTTAAGCCTGGTTACTACGATTTAGAACTAGCAGCATCAATTAGATTTTATCGCCCTGTTGGATTTTGTTTCATTTTATTTCACATCTGACTGGCATGGTTCATCTGTAAAGAAAAGGATTATCTTGAAAATAAGCAAAACAATCAGCAAGTTTCCTAATAAGTGAAATAACCATAATGTGATTTAAATACATTTTGAGTCAGTTGTAAACTCAGTTGTAGGCTGCTTTTCAGGGTAACATGTCAAGCTGAATCTAAACCTGCATCCTTGAAATTAAATATAATTGAAATTGGTGGGTTTTTTTTTCAGAATAAGCATGTCTAGAATTCAACTAGAATTGAAACTGTGTCACAAGTAAAGCAAATGATAAAACGGTATCTGTACTGTATTTGGCATCTTGAACTAGAACTGAAGTATGGACCAAGAAATTCTCTTAAATGATTACTTATATTTAGTTATGAAGAAAAAGGGCATGTGTGCATAGTTGTGTGTGCTATTCACAATGAGCGGTTTATGTATTTTTGAAAACAAAATATAAGATGAAAATTGACCTATAAAACACACACACCCTATTTGCATTATTTGTTTATGATTGCTCAGCAGAGTTACACTTCTTTTTTCCTTGGCTGTGGATTGTTGTGATGATAAAAACATAGTTTGAAACAATAGCATATTTTGTTCCCTTTGCAGAAATACAACAGATTGAGCCACAAATACAGCCCATCATCTTATTTCTGAACATTTAAGTGGTATCTGACAAGGAGCTTCTTTTTTGTTACTAAAGAAGACTACTGCAACAAGAACATACAATTTATTAACTCCAATTTGTTAATACACTAACTGGGACTTTGTCGTAAAGCACTTCCTCATAACCTACTGGCTGTCCTGCATGCAACGTACTAGCTATTGTCTTTCCTACTCATCATGCAACTCAGTGGAAGAAAATATTTTGTTAAACATGTGTGAAGGTCATTCATTTCATGTTCGTTACAGGTAAGCATGCTTACTAATTTTTTTAATATATACTTTTAGAAGGTTAGCAAAACAAGGCTTGCAAGTAAATTGCACATTACTTTTTCAAAAGACTTAATAAACCCTTTTTTAGCACAGTGGTGGGGAACTTCTTTGGCTCTGTTGGTCAGATCTTTATCTGGTCCCACTTCCAAGGACCAACTTAGATAGTGGGTGGGATAACCTGTCTGACAGTGATTTGGTGTCAGAGGATTGACAGGTAGGTTGTCCCTGCCAACTTGTCAAATCCCTTGTGCACTGGTTTCCAAACACCTTACAGCCAGCTGTTTGGTGGGACCCACAACACAAGGGACTCAGCCAACTATGTGTTCAGAAATTTGGGTAGCTTCTGAGCATGGGACAACCAAAGTGTTTTCTCCAGTGGTTTCCACCCACAACAGCAATGTCTGTTGCACACTCAGATAGAAAATACTTGGCAATATTTTTATTGAGAAGAGCTTTCTGTGAATCTTGGGTTGCATTCAGACCAAGTTAGTTAGGTTATCACTAACTCAATTGACTTCAGGGGGACTCGAGTACAACTAACTTGGTCAGGATCCAACCCCTACAGTTTTTAATATCTGTAATTTAATATTTTCCTTCTTGAATGAAAGATAATACGGTACATGAATCTGTTCTAAACAACAGTAGCGTTCCCTGGAACATATATTTGTTGGTGCTTCCCACAACTTGTCTGTGTACATATAGCAAATAGGTATTCAGGCGAGAGTCACTCATTTGCTTTTTTTTTTTTTTTGCTCCTTATTTCTTTGCTATGTAGTGTCTACTGTGACAGTTCTCTTAGAGAGAGAAAGTCAAGAAAGCTGCTATAGAAGTGGGTTGTGTTCCCTTTAAATAGAAAACAGTGAGGTTTTTTGGTGATGGTCAGTCTCAGTGCTAAAGGGGCAAGTGTGGGAAATAACCATGCAGTAATAGCAGCAGAAATGAAGAAAGATTGCTGGCCAAGCAAGTAATTATCCTTCTTTATGATATGAACAGAATTGTTTTAGAAAGACCAATTGTATGCATCTGATTCTGTACCTCACCACATGAACCACTGGATCAAATGCTTAGAAAAGGATCAGTTATTTGCAAGCCCTGTTAAAAGCAAATGAAATCTGCCTTTAATAATGAGCACATAGATCTGCTTTACTTTGTCAGAAAAGTCTGCTAAATGAATGAGGAAATATCACATAGGGATCTCAGTGTGCTATTTGGTGAGCTCAACTAGGCAGTCTTTATTCACTACACTATGTGCACAAAGCCTTACGTATTCTATTTCTATTCCTTTCTTGATTGAGACTAATGCTGGCAAAATACCGTACTCTAGTCCTGTAAAATTAAGTTTCTGGATTTTGTATCACTACATGTCTCCTTTCCTTCTAGATGTAAATGACCCATTTGCATTTTACTTGTGTATTACTTTTTTTATTCTCCATACAGAAAATGAAAAACAGATATACGGTAGCTCCTTTAGCAACAAGCAGTATACCAATCAGAAACTCTGAACTCTGATTAAATGTAGGTTTAACTGCTTGTGATGAAAAGCAAGTGTCTAAAGACAAGTCCAAAGATAGAAGTTTCTTTTTACTAAGTTCAGCAAAAATATGTATATGTTTATCAAAAGCTTTTGCACCTCTACATGTGGGAAGATGCAAACATTATCTCTTGGACATCATGACAGTGCAGGGATAGAAAGTGCAAAGCATTCTCATATACTTCTATTGCATCTTAAACAGCAACTATGGCCCAGCTTATTGGTAGCTTAATACAGTATAGAGGTGGACAGAAAGTTGAACGCTATCTTCTAGTACAGCGTTTCTCAACCGCTGTTCCGCGGCACACTAGTGTGCCGCGAGACGCTGGCTGGTGTGCGGCGACGTGCGGCGACGAGAAGGGCGATTTTGCAGCTGCAAACTCCACCTCCCTGGGCGTCCTATTTCTTCGCCCCTTCTAGTTTCCACAGACCAATCAGCTTTTATTATTTCCATTTTCCCCATGCCTCACGTGACAGGATCATCCCAGAATCCTTTAGCCAAGATGGCAGCCCCCAGCAGCTAATAGTGCCGCACGTGTGTCTCTTTTTTGGAAAATCGAGCGGACTTCAAGTAGCTACTTTTAAAATATTCAATCTCCATCATTCAAAAGGTAGTTTGTTGCTAATTCACGGAGGCATGAAGACCAAATCATCCTCTCACAAGTCCGAGAACACGCACAGGGTAAGATACAGGACGGCGGGGTCGGGTAGGGTGGATCAGAAACCCGGATCTTTTAAGAACTCGGCAGCGCTGACCCGCCAGAAAGCAATATTTGGCAAGTGTTTCTTACAGTCATAATTATAATATAGGGCGGCACAGAGTTAATTTTTTTAACTTTTTTAATGGTGGTGTGCCTCGTGATTTTTTTCACGGAACAAGTGTGCCGTGGCCCAAAAAAGGTTGGGAAACACTGTTCTAGTAGATCTCTGGGTGTTTCCCAGTTGATCAGCAGGGATTTCTCCTGATTATTATCAACAGCAACACTAAAATGACACACACAAACCAATTACCCTATTGAAATTAACAAAGCTGGAGCAGCTGAGGTTATCAAGAATGGGGTTTTCTTTAGAAGAACTGTGAGCTCAGCTCTGGTCTCAGAAATAAATCCCTGCGGTCAGGATTCCTTAGTTCTAAATACATGCTTCTGCACATGGCTCTGGTTGGCTCTTGGAGATTATGTAAAAAATGAAGTATATCCTGCAAGCCTGACGTTTGCTCATCCCTGACTTAAGATGCATGCATGGTAGTGGTCAGGAAACAAAGATACTTGCTAGCATTCACATTCTTTCCCACAGTTGCTTAAAATAATTTAGGATTAAATTATTACTCAGAAGTACCAGCTCCCTGCATTTAAAAGAATGAAGGAAAAAAACATTTTATAAGAATTTAGAAGCTTAACAAAGAAAAGATGGAGAAATTCTAAAAGGAATGGAGGCAAAATTAGACAATGTGTTGTGATTTATGAGACCAAAATCGAAAATTGTATTTGAGAAACATTTTGTTCAAAGAAGAATGATTCTGTTGATTATATGTAAAACCAAAAACATTAAGATTAAGCAGCAATATGTTGGAAATATTTATACAGAATCTAAAAAATTGTCATGTGGTAAGCCAGGACATTATTTATCTTGAAATGTACAAACCAGCAGAGTTATCTTTTTTCCAGTCAGCATACTTAACAATATATCCTTTTATTGAGTACTGGAAGAGATAGTGAAAACATGAAACTCCTTTTCTTGTGACTATTTGATTAATTCCTAAAAATATATACCGTATATTGCCCCCACTTGATTTTTTTTTGCATAATGAGCATTTTTTACACATTTCATAAGGTTTTAAAACCAGGCATAGTGGAGTTGTAAAGCGTTTTGCTCAGCTGCTAATGCTGTTCCTGTAATTAAAAGCAAGTTGTATCTCACCTCAGTTAAGGCCCAGCTTTTCTGTCCAATGAGATATCTGTAAATAGCTTTTCTTCCCAAAGCTGCTTTGATCTCCAGTATGGCATACCAAAAAATTGCCTTTGCACAATTGAACTGGAGTTATTTGCTGTTATCCCTTTGTAACAGTAAACACTTCATCTCTGCATCCTTGCAAGCTCTGCTCTTGAATCATAAAAATACTTCCAGTATTGTGTCCATCTATCCTTAAGCCATTTTATGCATAATATAATTTTCATAAAATTCTGCTTCATTTAACTGTGCTTTAAAATCTTTATTAAAAATCAAAATCTACCCATTACTTAAAATGAAAGTTCAGGAAAGGATAACCATAAATTTATCATGCTAAATGATAGGAAAACCTCTACATGTTGATGAGCACTATAATTTCTAAATGTCAAGTTAATTGAATGTGACATTCAACATGAAGTGCCCGGAGAGAACCTCTTTGGAGGGGGTAGGATTAGGTAAGATTACCCAATAGCATGTCTTAATTCTTTTGTTGTGGTGGTGTTACATACTGTTGTAGTCAATTTTGTTTTTATTCAAGTTATGGTGGCTAGACATCGTTGTAACAAAATGAAAGAAATTGGCTTTTAGTTCTGTTTAAGATATTTTGGCAAGTTTCCAAATCTATGGTATGGCTGGCCGACATGAGACACTAGACTTACGAATGAAATATAAGATTTATTCTGTACGATTCCTGACTAATAGGCGTACACTATTTTTTTTAACAAAAGCTAAGAATGTCTATCATATCCTTGTGTTTAGGCTGCGGAGTGTCAAAGGCTAAGAGGTACAGTATACTTTTGGTAGTTTCTTATTACATATAGTCTGTGGTGCATTAATTCTGCAGTTGTTTTGACTAGAAATTTTAAAAGGTCCTGTTGCATGATATTGAAGAAATATACAATGTCGGGGGTTGTGTTGCCAGTTGACAACCTATATAGCGTTTGGATGGTATTTAAAATAATTGCACAATTTATTAATGCAGTCAGGTGCTGTACCATACTAACTGCTTATGTGACTTCATGCTCCAGTTTCTCTAGTATGGGTAAAATGCTGCATATCACTTTTTAAATGCTTTTTGTGTGTTCTGTGTATTTCTGTAGTCCTAACTGCTGGACTATATGCTTCATAATGTTAATAGTCTTCTTGTAGTAGTTATGAATATATGGGCAGAATTCAACTAATTTGTTCCTCATGATATTTTGGGTAGTAAACTAACTCGCTGTTTGCTAGAGGATAGTTTTGTTATGTGGATATACAGCTGGTTGGAATGATATACTCAAAGAGTGCCTATCAATAATTCCTCACCAATCTGGCTTCAAGTGGGGTGCAAAAAGTCCTTGTTTTAGGCCTGGAATTCTTCAGACTTTTATGTGTGACTTAGTCGAAAGGGTGTAGTACCTAGTTTTCAAATTTGAAGATGACAGAAAACTGGGAAGGATAGCTAACTCCTCAGAATACAGTAGTAAACCTAAAATGTTCTTGCTGGAATGGAAAACTGACTGAAACATACAAAATCAAATTCCACCAAGGTATATGCAAAGTTCTGCTGTGGAGTGGGGGAACCAAATGCATGTGTAAAGAAGAGCGGATTCCCGGCTTGGCAGAAAAACATGAATAGGATTTCTGGATTGTAGTCAATCACACATTGAACATCTGGATGCTGTACTTTACCAAGGATAAAAACAAATTGCAATGGGTTCAGTGGACAACTACAAATATAGTCAGGGGTGTGGAAAGCAAGTCCTCTAAAGAAAAAACAACTGAGGGTGTTTAGCCTGAAGAGAAGATTTGGGCTTGGGGAGACACATAATAGCACTGTTCAAATACCTGAGGGGCAGTTGCATAAAATGAGGTAAGGCTGGATCTAATAGACTAATCTAATGGAAGGTAGATTTCAGTTGAACATTATCAGAGCAGTTCAACATTGGAACAAATTACCTAGATGGATGGTGAGCTTTAGCTGTAATTTTTAAGGCAGAACATATATTGGGGGTGCTCTTACTCAGGATTTCTTGTACGTATTGAGCAAGGGGATTGACTAGATGGTCTGCCAGGCTGCCCCCAACTGCCTCTGTGATTCTAAAGCCTGTACTGCAAGGAACTTGATTTTTAGTCTTTTTGCCTGTTTTCTAGTCATTGTTATATGTAATTACATCTTAACCCCCCCCCCTTTCCTTTTTCCTCTGTGATAATATGCTCACTGTTCTGACTAGGTATTAAGTACTGTATTGGCTTTATCCCACTTAACAGGCCAAGCTCTTTAAAAGCCAAAGAAAGAAGATTTCCATGGTCTGTCTTTCCAGGCTTCTCCCAAATAGTTCAGGCAGGGAATGGGGAAGGAATTCCTGCTGGCTGAATTTTACCCAAGAGAACTGCAGTCCAACTGGCACAAATAACTCGTTCTTTCTCCTTGTAAAGGTTGAATCCAAGAATATTTATGTGTGAAAGTTGGCTGGATAAGAGCTGAGAACCTAAACATTATTGAATATCAGAATGACACATTAGGGGCCTGAGTGCAAGGATTATGCTTTCTAAATGAAAAGACCCTTTTTGCTTTTTTTTTTTTAAACCCTATAAATACACCTCATGTTAATACAATATCACCAAACTTGTTAACTTGCCTGTTCTGGAAATTCAGGCCAGAATCTTTATTTTGAAGCAATCATGCAACCAGTTCTAATACAGCATCGGTATTGCTAGCTATGCATATCTTCCATGTGTGTTTCCCCCACCCCAAATAAATAAAAACAGGGTAACTGTCAGCACTCTTTCAGAGAAGATGGGAGGCAGCACCTCTGATTTTAAGAGCTTGCATAGGTGCCAAAACATGCACTCAGTTTCTTATTATAAAAGCCCAACACTGCAACCAGGAATCTGGAATTAAATACATAGATGGTATATTTTGGTGGTACACTTAATGTTTATCTTAAATCACATAGGCACTTGAGATTCATCAGCTAAGAGATTCATGATCTTCTTTCCACTTTCCGTGTTTCTGTGTTGAAGTCGCAACATAACAGAGCAAGTCAAAGCATGCAACACAGCAGTCTAGTAAGGTCCAAACCAGACAGGACAGGTGGTGGCAGCAGCAGGGGGTAGGATATCAGTGATTTAGGTCACCCACAGTTCTTGTTTAGCTATGTTGAAGAGTGGGACTGTGGTGCTCAGGAAGAGGAGATTTAACCCTTTCAACCCTTCCTTTCCATACTCTTTCCCCAATATATATCGTCTCATTTATTCCATTGGGTGGAGAGGGGTGAGGGAGAGAACTTCTTCCACAACTAGGCATACATCGTGCACAGTCAAGACATACCCAAATAGACATTGTATACCAGGGGCCTTACAAATGCATGAACTGCAACTTTTTGCTCTGCACTACAGTTTTGTACTCTATGCTTACCACTGCTAAAACTGCTTGATTAAGGTCTTTTTGGTAGCTTAAAACATGAAGCAGTGTTGTCTGGTTATGCAGGACAGGCACAGAGATATTCAACCATCAGTCCAGTCAATTGAACTGAAATGCAGCTTTGAAAATAACCATTACTGGGTTGGAAATCAACCCTTGCCTCTGTTGTGTGAAATGGGCTGCACTATAAGGTCCTTAACTGGGAAGCTAGTACAGTAAATAAGTCATATTTCTGGTTGCATGTGCTGAAAGAAGCTCCTCCAAGTAAATAGGTGTGGATTGTTTTCTAGTGAAAAACAGATACTTAACCTCTTTTTTCAGGTTATTGGTGAGCTGCAAAATGACTAATGATGTGTTGGGTGGGCTACCAAACATGTTAATTAAGTATATGGGCTGCTTAGGATTGCTGCTGCAACCACACCCTCTGCTTTGTATAATAATGTATATGTAATAAGGGCATCAGCTGTTCTAACATAATTGGAACTTAATTTTAATTTTGCAAAATCATATGAGTGCTTAAGTGTGCACTTGAACTAAGCATATTTTATCTATGTTTAAGTAAAAGTGCCTAGCAAGGGATTTTGTGTGGGTTTTAGGTAGGTCTTAATGACAGCTGCAAGGAATAGCAGTATATTGGAACTCATGGCGTCTTGCATTCCATCTCTGCAGAATGGAAGCTTCTTGCCTGGAGCTTGCCTTGGAAGGGGAGCGGTTGTGTAAAGCAGGGGATTGTCGAGCTGGTGTCTCTTTCTTTGAAGCAGCAGTTCAGGTTGGAACAGAAGACTTGAAAACCCTCAGTGCAATTTACAGCCAGCTGGGCAATGCCTATTTCTACTTGCATGAATACACAAAAGCTTTGGAGTATCACCACCATGATTTAACCCTTGCAAGGTAACTTTAGATTTTGATTCCTTCAGGATCCTCTACATAGCAATTAATTTTTCTGTTTGTGAATAAACTTTGTTCAGTGAAATTGACCAGATATACTTGACCATATATTGAACACATGATAATGGAAGGTTGCTGGGTATAATTCTGTCAACAGAAATTTCTTAGGCTAATTTCTGCTAATTATGTGATGAAATATGCTAATAGGATTTCATGAGAGCAGCTACAGATGTGCCCAGGGTATTGTATAAGCAAGGCATGTGTGGTCACTAATACACACTTAATTTGTCTCGGGTCTTAATTTGTATTAGTTGTGTATAACTAATCTTCCTTCTGCCACCTGCATATCTGAAAATACAACCTTAGAAAGCATTGTGTAAAATATCCACTGAAAATTAGTTTTTTTCAAAAAAGGGTTTCCTGACACTAATATTGTGGTGTTAATTAATCTTCATTAAATTTTAAAACACATACTGTTTTACTCTCAAAACAATATTATACTTCAAAGAAACAAACTGGCACAGCATAAGATTGGCAGCCAGTAAAGTACTACATAAAGAAAAAATAAATATATAAATGCAGTTTATACCATATCCATCAGGCAGGTAAGTATGTTATTCATTCTTCTCATTGTTGTTTTAAAAAATAATCATTAGTTTTTCTAAGCCCAGGTCCCTTAGTGAACATCAAGAGCTGCAGATGATTTGGGATAAAGGCAGGGAGGTCTCAGAACAAGACCTGAGCTGGCATGGGCATGTTAGCTCCCAGCAGGACTGAGGCTGGTTGCCTCAGCATTCTTCTTATTTTTGCAAACATTGTATAGATGGGGTGCCCAGCTGGGCATGTAGATAGTGACATATTCTCATTTTTTTTACTTTTACTTTAAGAATGTATTTTTCTACAATAAAATGGTGCTTATTCTCAAGTAAATGTGTTTAGCATGAGGACAGAAGAAGCTTTAGTTTGATTTTTGTGCTAATGTAATAGAAATGTAGAAGCAGTGGTAAAGCATAGAGTGGTGGCAGGGAGTCAGGGAAAAGAGAAATGTTGTACACTTCAAAATTGAAGTAATACACATAGCTTTCTAAATCCACCCCCACCCCCAGTAAGATCATTAAGTTCAGGGTATAAAATTACCTAGCTGCACCAAGTTGTACAGTGGTACCTCGACTTACAAACGACTCAACAACCGAATTTTCTGACTTACGAATGGGGGTAATGGCCGCACGCTTACAAACGCCTCGACATCGGGGGGGGGGGAACCGCAGCGGTTTTAGATAGGGTTGCTTCGACTTACGAATTTTTTCGTTTTCAATGCATTCCTATGGAAAATCGTGTTTCCAATGGTGTTTTTCGACTTACGAATTTTTCGACTTACGAAGGTGCCTTCGGAACGGATTAAATTCATAAATCGAGGCACCACTGTAATTGAATTCTAAATTACAGTACATTTACAGTGCAATACTATGCACATGTACAAGTCCTCTTGTTTTCAGTAGTTCTTAACATCCTAGTGAGAGCATTTAGAATTGGAGCCATAACATTGTAGCAGTTTGACCAATGTTAAAATATCTCCAAGCAGTCTTTGCTAAGCCACTAGCTGGAATTAATGTTATCATGGGTTGTCTAAAATACATAAATAAGGCTTAATGCTGAGTAAACATATTTAGGATGGGACTCAAGTCTGTTCAAATTGTAATGAACATGTGGTAACTAATGTAGATTTTTAATAGGAAAATATTTCTGTTTAAGATAGGTTGAAGTCCACATACGTTATAAAAGTGGCAGAAATGAGTTCATATTTCTTTCGATTTTCAGGACCATTGGGGACCAGTTAGGAGAAGCTAAAGCAAGTGGAAACTTGGGAAATACCTTAAAGGTCCTTGGAAATTATGAAGAAGCAATTGTCCGCTGTCAGAGGCACCTCGACATTTCTAGAGAGCTAAGAGACAAGGTAAAACACTTGCTATATTTAGCACTGTTAAGTGTGTGTGTGTGGGGGGGAGAAACAAAAAGTGTTCTTTTAAACAATGCTATAGCTAAAGATTTATTTGGTTCAAGTGATTCCAATTTTGTTAAGTTCCCCAGGAAAGTTTTCCCCAGGAAAGTTCCTCTAAACACTTTGTCCAGAAGATCACAGCAGCATCTTCTCACACAACCTCTGCCAGTGATCTTCCTCCAAATAAAGGTCACTAGAGTGGAAATGTGTTTTATTTTTACCCTTCCATTTATTTATGCATTTATTTATACAGTAGGGGATCCAGTCCTACTTGCTTTGCTTGCCAATCCTCCTCTTAGAGCTTGTTAAAATCCTACTCATTCTCTCTATACCACCGTTTGCCCCTCCTGCTCCATTGGGAGTTTCAATCCACACAATCGGGAGGGTACCACATTTACCGTCTCTGTCCTAATAATACATTTGCTGTCTAGAGAACAAAAGGGCATCTGATTCTAGCTCTCTGTAACCTTTATGGAAAACTGGGTACCAATCCAGACTGGTCTTAAACACCCTTCACCATTTTGCTTTTCTTAATCTCTTCTTGTGCCATTCGTCTTTGTTAAACACAAATAGGTGTAGGAATCTGCCAAGTGCTTGGTAGCACCTGCACGTTCCTGAGAACTTGTTTTGATAGTCTAAAAAGAAAGTTATGTGCCTACCGATTAAGGTAGCATGTGTTTGGATCATTAAAAGAGGTCTCTGTGGAGTTCCTGTAGTCTGCAGATGTGGCTCCTGATAAAACATTTTTGCAAATATAGTGAGCCTTCTTGGGGAATGCTGTGGTGAAATGGCTCATCAGAATTGCAGGAAAGGAATGATTGTTTTGTATAAACGGGAAGACATCCATTGTTGAATAGTTGAGAAATGTGCTTTTATATGTCTGGCTGAAAACATTCATAAGGCAGTAAGTTTGAAATTCAATTCCAGCCTTTTCTTCTTTAGGTTGGAGAAGCAAGAGCACTTTATAACCTTGGAAATGTATATCACTCCAAGGGTAAAAGTGTAGCCTGTGCAGGTACCCATGATCCAGGAGAGTTTCCAGATGATGTTAAAGCTGCATTGCGGAAAGCTGCAGATTATTATGAGTAAGTAACAAAGGGAGCGGGGAGAACTATTATTGGAAGCAGAGTTGATGTAGCTTAAAATAGTATTTATAACCCTTTAAAATGTGCTTTATATTAGACATGCTTTCAAAACTATGTTTCTATTTCCCCTTCTCTATATAATAAGCTCTTTTTGTCTGAAAATTAGTTGAAGTTCAAACACAAAAATAAATTTCAAAAATAGAACATATGAAACATTCAGATGAAACTCGTGTTTAGAATTTTAACTCTTCCTCTTGTCTCTCCAGTTGCAGCAGCTTAATTCTGGCCAATAAAAATGCACTTGCTGATGAATTTCTAAGGAGGGAAGTGTCAACAGTTATCGAGTAACTGTCATAAAAGCTGTTTATGTGCCTTTTCAAAATGAAATTACCACATTTTTTCGTGTATAAGACTAGGTTTTTCTCCTTAAAAATGTCAAAAATTAGGAGGCATCTTATAAACTGGCCATCCCCCCCCCCAATTTTCTTAAATATGAGTCCCCCAAAATAGGGGACATCTATACATAGGGGCATCTTATAGACTGAAAAATGCGGTAATTCACAGAGAGCACAGTGTAGTACACACTTTTAGTTTATCATAGCAGTCACAATGGTATGTACTGTTTTGTTCAAGATTTTATTAGTTACCAAACTTAGTCCTGCATTGTACCTGGAACAGTACCAGAAGCCAATGAAGGCTTGTCAGGTCAAAACTACAGTATATGGGTTGTTGCTTCTTAATAATCTGCAAGGGCTATCACACATTAAATGCATTTCAGTTTGAGGTTGTTTCACTAAATTTGGAAGAAAAATAAATATAGCCTTTTATGGAAAAGTGCTGCATGTGACTCCCATTTGAACTCCATCAATACTTTCCTATCCCAAGTCATGAGATCTTCTGACCAGTGGTTTCAACAGTATTTGGCTTCAGTCTGGTGACACACATCCCATTTTGAACCATGAGCATATATTTATGAGGGAGGAAAATGAATTTTTTTGTGTGTAGGAACTTTAACAGTACCCAAAGAGAAGCAAAATTGCTTTCATTTTGTTTATGCTCTTCCACGTTTTTAGCAAAAATGTACACTTCCATGAGCTGATAATGAACCAGGTTGTAATGTGGAAAAAAATAAGTATAAAACAATAGAGTTAAATAGACCGTGTTGTTCTCATCAGAAACGCCATCCTCTGAATCTTTAGTGTGTGTAGCATCCTACTTTTACAAGCCTAATTCATATGTTTTTTGCATGGGAAAGCCACTAATAACTGATGGCTTCCTCTGCCTATCTCCCTATTTTTCCTGACTATCGCAATGCAGAGAGGTGGAAAATGGAATTCTGTTTTGGTGAATTTCTGCTCTTCAACAAACTGACCACACGTTTGTAAGCCTCCAGAATCTCTTGGCATAGGTGTCAACCATTTTGTGCAGGGTTCTGTTTCTAGCTTGAGCGCACATACAAGTGAAACTCGGAAAATTAGAATATCGTCGAAAAGTGCATTTATTTTAGTAATGCAACTTATTATTATTTTATTTTTAATTTTTACAAATGCTTTCTTTTGGAAATTCCATAGTAATAAAACAAATAGTTACAATAATACAAAAATAAACAAAAATAAACATCGCTGTTATATTTCATTAATTACATTCCATTTATAATTGACCTGCTTAACGACAAATAATTACAACAAATAAAGGCTTGACATATCTTGCTTTGCATGTCATGCATCTATCTCATATATTGGTTTCACCTTTTAAGTTGCATTACTGAAATAAATGCACTTTTCGACGATATTCTAATTTTCCAAGTTTCACCTGTAAGCCTGGCTTGCACTGTTATGCCCTCTTCCAGGTCGACAAGTACACACATGTTGGCAGTCGCACATCTGTTGAACATGTGCAAAGTGGTCACCGCCTATGGGTTAGGCCCCTCTTCCTGTCTCTGGGAGGCAATAAAATGACAACTTTGGATCAGGGCTCTTGTGAGGGTGAAAGCATTAAACCACCTAATATTGATGGCTTCTAGCAAAAGTTATTAATGTATTGTGGTCATCGTGTCAGTTCCATGAGCAGGAAGAGCAGCCACCTTAATGGTTGCTAATTGTTATGCATTTCTAACATAAACCTTTTAATTGTTTTTATTTTGTTTCCCTGTTAAATAGGGAGAACTTGACAATAGTGACAGAGCTGGGTGATAGGGCAGCCCAGGGACGTGCCTATGGAAACCTGGGGAATACTCATTATCTTCTGGGCAACTTCAGGAGTGCCGTCACTGCCCATGAGCAGGTACAGGAGAGTGCTGTGTTCACGCATAACACTAAGCCATGGTTTGTTTCATCAAACCAGAAGTCATCCTGCAGAGCTGTGACTTGTTTTTCCCATCTTGGTTTGTTTTCTGACTGCTCTTGCTTTGCTGTATAGATTGATGAGCATCTGGGGTGGCATGGCCAAAGACTTTTCGGTTCAGACATAATGCCACACAATAGTCTAAACAAGTCTATAAGCCAAGAACAAACCATGGCTTTACACTGTGATTTATTGCCAGAAAATAAACAATTGTTAGTCAACTGGGATGGGTTCAGACAATCCACTCTTTGGCTGAAGAAACCTTGGCTTGGTGTTATGTGCATGGCACGCCAGAATATGGTGATAGTTTCCAGCATGATGTATTCTGCACCTGCCATTTAAAAAACAGATTTTTATTATTTCTACTATTACAGTACTATTATTATCATCTGCTAACTCCTAGTGATGAAAGATAGTTTATTCAGGATACCTCTTTACAAAGAATCTGTAACAATGTATGTTCTGCAGAAATAGCTGAATTTTTTACTGAATGAAACCCACATTAAGGTTTATTTGAAATCAGTAACCTGGGATTCTAAAATTTTGTGCTACATATTGAATTCCATCCTTTTACACTTCACAACTACTTACTGGATATCAGTATGAACCATTATAAACAGCAGACTTGAGAATTTAAAAGTTGCTTTACTTGGAATTTTGCAGGAGTTAGTCTTCCTTCTTTCAGGATACAGTAGTGGGCATATGGGTTCCTAACTATTCCAGAGGAGGTAGTTGTCTATCAGAAATTCACAGTATTTGACAACAGAACCTTTATTTTTCAGCGCCTTTTAATTGCAAAAGAATTTGGTGATAGAGCTGCTGAAAGAAGAGCCTACAGCAATCTTGGAAATGCTTATATTTTCCTTGGAGAATTTGAAACTGCTGCCGAATACTACAAGTTAGTCAATGTATTGTTTAATACCTAACCAGAGTATTATCATAAGTTTTCCAATCCTTCTAGTTTTCATTATAAATTTATAATCCTTCCTTCAGATTTTAGCCTATCTGGTAGGTATGTTAGACTTAAGATATAACTTGCCCTGGACCACCCAGAGAATATTATATTTGTGTGAGCCTGGATTTTCTATTTCTAATTCCAAATCTGAAGCTACTTTCAGATTTAGATGTTTTATTTGAATATTGATTGGTTGTCTTCTCTTTCCTGAGTTTAGTTAATACCTTTTCAAAAGGTCAGTATTGGCATTCCCCCCTTGAAAATTAAGATCCTCAAAATCAGTTTTTATTAGAACATATAAACCATCTGTGCCACTGTGAGAACAGAGTGGTGGACAAGATGGGCCATTGGCTTGATTCAGCAATCTCTTCTTACATTTTTTAATGCTCTAAGGATCTAACAAAATGACAGATGTTTTAGAATATCATTTTAGGAAAATACTGGTATTTTGGGAATGGTCAATGGTAGAGCATCTGCTTGTGTGTGCAGAAGGTCCAAGGTTTAATGCCTAGCATTTCCCAATAAGACTGGTAATCTCCTCTGCCTGGAACCTTGGAAGAGCTGCTGCCATTCACTGTAGACAAGCCCTGAGCCACATGGACCAATGGTCTGCCTTCCTGTGTTTCTGTGTTCTTACCCTATGGGTTTAGACTGCAGCACTGGTTCTGTGGAAAATGTACCCCATTATTTGATTGACCTGTTTTTTTCTGCAGTTTATATAAAATCCTTAGATCTAGCTGTTGATGGGAAACCTAATTGGTCTGAACTGCAAAGTAGGGTGACCCTGTTGGCAGTGGTGATATTTACTTTGGCAGCTTCTAAAGTTTGAGCCAGTTTTCTGCCCTCTCAGTAGCATGATAAATAAATTAAATTGTTTTGTTGAAGTTTTTATTATTTAATTTATTTCTTTGTTGTGACTCCTAGTCTAAACAATAGAGATTGATTGATAAAGACCCATTGTATGTTTGTTTATGCATATATAGGTTTGTATTTGTCTAAGGAAAAATACTGTTTTGGAAATGGGGAAATAATTAGCTTTGTATAGGATTATATTTGTATATTAAACATTGAGAGCCACTTGAACTATGTGCAGATACAGTGTTGTTCATGTAAGCGAAGATTATTTCTAGCTGTTTGTACTTTTAGAAAAACACTGCAGCTCGCCAGACAGCTTACAGACCGGGCTGTAGAAGCACAAGCTTGCTACAGCCTTGGGAATACATATACTTTACTTCAAGACTATGAAAAGGCTATCGATTATCATCTGAAACACTTGGCAATTGCTGAAGAACTGAATGATAGGTAAGGCTTTTAAAAGTCCACTGTTCATTAACAAGAGAGAGATCTTTTTCAGGGTATAAAATTAAGTTCCTATAGAATAATTGTCATATTCAAATAGACAAAGGTACAAAGAACTACACTATGCATGCCTAAGAATCTGCCCCTTGCCCCGTGGGATTTTCCTCTCCACCCTTTTGAACTGTAGGTGACCATGCCATATCATAAACTCTTTTGAAAATTCCCTTCAGTTTTGTGCAGTAACTTGTGCTTTTTGACCTGCTACTTTAGAAAAAAAACCTGGGGCTCACCTAGTTCAATATCTAAATGCAACTCTGGAAACTTTAATAAACAATAATTATTTTTAAAATTTGCGAGATTTGCAGTGGGATTAGCCAACTTTCTGTCACTAAGCTTTGTATTATGTAGCTTTAGGACTTTTAATTGAAATTGTGCATTAATGAGATTTTGTATATTCAAATTGAATATAAACTCCATTCTATGTTTTGAAACTGCTGTTTTGTTACTGAGAACCAATTCATTTACGTTAGCTTTGTTCAGTAGCATTACCAAGAGCGTGTAAACAGGACTGCCTCTCAGGAAGGGAGGGAAGCCTATCTCCCAAGGAATCACAGAATTGTAGAGTTGGAAGGGACCCTGAGGGTCTTCTAGTCCAACCCCCTGCAATGCAAAGAATCTCAACACATGATCCTTCTCCTATCTGAAACTATACTGGATGCTGCTTAGCTTTGCAAATGTGCCAGCCGTTTCAGTGCTGCACCACTTAGAGGACTACATAGTTGATTCAACAGCCACTGTCCATTGTTCTCTCCCCATTCCTAGGGGGCTAACTAAATTTGAGCCACACCTCCTGACTTCATTGACTACTACAGTAGCTGGAAGAAAGCTAGGCATGTAAATTTGTAGCAACCTAGTGAGCTAGAGGGAGCCCCAGCTGACAAAGCATCAAGGTGAGTTAAGCAGATGTGCAGGTTTAGCAGCAGGGCAAGGAGGCCAGGGCACAGGACTCTGCCCCTCCTTTCCTTTAGCTAAAGTAAACCTGAACTCTCAATAAAAGTAACCCCTGCAACTGGAATGTCAGCAGGGGTGTGGGGGCTTTCCAGTGTTTTACACTGTCTTGTCACATGTACAGCTATCTCCCTTTTGGACAGAAGTCACGGGTGTGTCCAAAGTGCAATGAGCTCCTGGTTCTCTTGGAACAAGCTCATTCCCTTGAAGCTAAGGTGGCAGACCAGGAAAGCTAAGAGAGGCAGAAAACTCCATGAATGAGACATGCAGGGATACTATAGTTGTGTCCCACTCCCACACTGAGAGCTGTCCTGCTGTCAGGGAGAATGAGAATTTCTGGGAAGGAGAGTGTCAGAAGAAGAGGAAAACATCCTTAGAAAGGACCCATTCTTTGAGGGAAGAACAGTTATGCCTGCATGCTCAGGATGCTTGAATGGGTGGGGAGTGAAGAAAGTGGATGGAGAAAAGTGTTTGTCCCTCTTTGATAACACTAGAATTGAATGTTGGAAGATTAAGGGCAGATAAAAGAAAGTCCTCCTTCACACAGCACATAGTTAAACTATGGAACTTGCTCCCACAGGAGGCAGTGATGACCACCAACGTGGGTGGTTTTAAAAGATTAGACAGATTCATGGCGGGTAGGACTATCAATGGCTACTAGCCAAGGCGGCTATACATGGTTGGAAGCAGTAATGGTTCTGAATATCAGTTACTGGGAACTGCAGGAGGAGTGAATGTTATTGTGCTCAGATCCTGCTGAAAGGTTTCCCACAGGCATCTAGTTGGCTAGCAAGAACAGGATGCTGGACTAGATAAAGGATTAGCCTGATGCTTCAGGCTCTTATATTCTTACTTCTTGGCTGATAGTGGTTTGTTTTCTCACGTGCTAGTGGGGAGTACAAAGTGGCACAGAAAAGTGCATTAGCATTAAACTATTAACTGGTTTACTGTGGCGTATAAACTGACTAGTGTGGAATGGGTCCTTACTGGTTTAAGTCAGTTAGAAAGCTAATGTATGGAGCATTTAATAAGTGTCATGCTGTTGAACTGTGTTTCAGAATTGGTGAAGGAAGAGCGTGCTGGAGTTTGGGGAATGCATACACAGCCCTGGGGAACCATGAACAAGCTATGCACTATGCTGAAAAGCATTTAGACATTTCGAGAGAGGTATGTGGTCATATTCCAAGTTGTTCGTGGTATACTCTTTTATAAAAATAAGTATGCATATACAGTGGAACCTTGGTTTTCGAGCGTAATCCATTCCGGAAGACCGTTTGAGTTTCGAAATGTTTGAAAACTGAAAACCGAATACAGAAGCCTCAATGCAATAGGGAAACTCAAAATGGAAGCCACCTCAGAAGTTCAAGGACTGGGTTTCACATATTTATGGATAGTTTATACAGGAACTTGTTCAGTATGGATATGAAATTACGAAATGCTTTTGATTGCAGGTGGGAGATAAAACTGGAGAACTAACAGCTAAACTTAACCTCTCAGATCTACAAATGGTGCTTGGCCTAAGTTTCAGCACAAACAGTTCAATGATGACAGAAAATCAAATTCTAGATCATAGCGTGAATGGTAAGTATAAACTTCCATGATTATGTATTAAGATTTATCTTAATTAATCTTCAACACTGATAGATAGGTGGGATATACCTCTCATTTTACTTGGGGAAATTACAAGACTGTGTATTTGCAATGCAATGGGGGAAAAGTTTTGCAATCCTTAATCTTCAAATACTGTTTGTTCTTGTATTCTGGTTTTAGAATTTTTTTTAAAAAAACCACAAGCCATTTTTCTTTTATAAGCACACCTATACATTGGAGTCCCTCAGCAGAACTAGGAGATAATTATTGGTGATTCCCCCCCCCCCCCGCTGAAATCCACTGTAGAGTGCCCTTCAACCCCAACACCACACACACACACACACACACAAAATTCCCTAAATATCTGAAAGACTGCCTCATTCCTCACAGACCCTGCTGAGATTAGCAGAGGGGGTACTCTTGGTAGTTCCTCCACAATCTGAGGCTTGGGGTGGTGGTGGCCTGTGGCATTCTCTGTGGTGGCTGTTAAGCTGTGGAGCTCCCCATTGAGTTGTATCTGGCAACTTCATTATACAGCTTTCAGAGAGTGCTGAAGCTGCACCTTGGATTTTGACACTTGAGGTTTATGTTTTTAGGAGCCACCTTGTTTTTATGGTTGTAAGTCATTCCAAATTGTTATATTATGCTGTAACCGGCTTTGGGACCTTCAGGTGAAAAGTGGGAAATAAATACATAATTTAATAAAATCTTACCTTGCATGTAGGCAAGTTCTAATTCAATTATTAGTCTCAAGTAGTTGGTCATTAGACTTTAGAAGGTCCAGGTAATTTACCCTCATTGTACTTGTTATGAAGCTTTCCTTCAGAATAAACTATTTTTCTATCGTTAAGGTGCAAGACCCCGAGTAGGTCGTCGCCATAGTATGGAAAACATGGAACTTATGAAGCTTACTCCTGAAAAGGTTGGTGACTGGCTGAACATATTTCATGGGTTGGATACGGACTACATTAGCTCCCACTGATTTTACTGGAAATGGAATTCAGCTAGGCATTAACTTAATATGGATTCAGCACATTAGTCTTAATTGTCATTCAAGCAAGCTAGGGCCGTCTCAAGCAGGTCAGGCGCCCTGGCGCCGTGATCACTCCGGCGCCCCGCCCTGGTGGGTGGGTGTAGTGCAGCTTCCGCGCGGCTTTGCCGCGCAGCGCCCCCCTACCAGCCTAGCGCCCTGCACCACCGAGACTACCCCTAGAGCCAGGCCTGATTCAAGCTATAGGGGGAGGAGATGTGGAGGTTGTGGTACTCCCATCTACGTGTCCAGACAGTGTTGACCTCCCTGCTTTGTTCCTCTCTCTCCTAGTGGGGGGGGGGGGTCAGGTCTCTGGCAGCAGTGTTCCTCACTGACCAGTCCTCTGCAATGTCAACTACCTTTGGATGTTAGCTAGCCAGAACAAGTTATGCAGGAAGTGATTTTGGTAAAAAAAATGAGAGAATCAAAATCTGTATTTTTAACTATTTCTGATTGATTGGCAATAAATGGCACCACTTGTGTGTGCATCTATAGCCTTCTCCTCCTCCCCTGAGGTTGTCAATCTTATGCTGTATTTGGTTTATGATCTGTAGACCAAATCAGCTGAACTGAAGCAGAAATTTAGTTGATTGACTACATATCAAGGATAGAAAATATTTTTCTTCCCTTTGTATTGAGTATTGTGGGTTATTTATTAAGCCATTGTTTACAGAAAATGGCTGCATGGAAATACCAGAACTAGCACTGAAAGAGAGAGAAGATATATGAGTAGAACAGTACTAAGAGTTCTGTATGGTACATACCAAACAAGATGGAACTGATTTCTATGCAGTTTGATGTTCTGAATTTCTTTCCAAGGTTTTGTTCACACATCACAATGAGCCTTAGTTAATGTTCTATTGTCATTAGATCACTCAATTCAGGGATCCTTGTTTTTTGAGCAAAAAACTCACCATGATCCCCGATTTGGAAAGAATACTAAGCCAATGGTTGTGATGTGTTGCACCTGCTTACCAGCAGGGAGGAGCAAAAAACATTAAATGCAGACAGCATATTTTAAAAAATTATGAGCAGCAGCTTTGCTGAGAAATGGGTAAAATGAATTCCAAGTTCACAGTTTTAGGGTTGTTTCCTGAGCTATTTCTAGTCATAGTAGACCCATTGAAATAGTGACCATGATTAAGTTTGATCCATTAATTTCAGTAGGCCTACCACAAGCAAAACTTTGTTGAATACCACCCTTAGTCTCCATACATAGGGAGTCAAAGGGTAGGAGAAAAAGTTAAAAATATAGAAGTTCAATCTATTGTTCCACTGTCTCCTCTTTGCTTCTGCTTCCTGCCACCCCTTGTGCCTCCACCCCCCCCCCATTTGCCTAGGGTCTCCCTTTTTTGCTGCACTTGTCTGTAAACAGAAATGGGATATTTAAAAATTCAGAATACTTGTGTGTATCTGTAGTTCAGGAACAATCTAAGGAGGCAGAGCTAATTTAAACAGGGAAAAAGTGATGTACAATTAGTATAATGAAGAAGGAATTGGCATCACTGCATGAACTTAATTTTAGGTCTTAAAAAGTTATCCAGGACAATTAGTTTAGCATAGCTAAATAATACCTGGGATCCATACTACTTTCCTGAATGTAGTACAATGTCACAAAGAAACACTAAAAGCGGCAGTATCTTGTCCCTGGGAAAATGTGACCACCCTCTTGTCCAAAATTTGCATGTCGATTATAGTGAAACAGGTTGTAGTGGATACTGCTTGTAATGTTCTTTTGGAAGGCTGCTTAGAACTTCAAGAGTGTAGGATTTGTTGCCATAACAAATCTTCCTGTTTTGATATGAGGTACTTGAATTTTTCAAGCTCTGTGGATATATTGACCCAAATCAAATCAGCCACTTCAGTGTTAGTAGTGTGAAAATTAAGGAAGGTAGTATTTTGTGCCTTAATGAGAGACTTTCTTCTGGATAGTTTCTTGATATACATTGTCCCTTGTTCTCTAGGTTCAGGACTGGAACAGTGAAATTCTGGCCAAACAGAAACCACTAGTTCCTAAACCTTCAGCAAAACTACACTTTGTAAATCGATTAAAAGGCAAAAAATACAAAAACATCACATCTTCTAAAGTGCTTCAGGATGCTAGTAATTCTATTGACCACCAACTAAGTTCACAGAAGGTATTTGTGGATAAATATTTAATTGCTTGAAAGAAATCTTAAAAATATAGTTTTTGAAAGCATATTGGTTTAACTTGTTTGCTTGAGTTAAAAAAAATCTTAGCAACATCATGATTAATGCTCATGATGAAGGTAATTCTAAGCATACTTCTTAGGAAGCAATTCCTATCAAGCTCAGTGGATATTTTCTGAATAAGCATGGTTAGGATTCGGGTGGAAAAATCAGTTTGAAAATTTTGTTGGGTTGGAGAACTAAACATTTGATTATAAAACCTGTATCAGCTGCTCAATTAGCTGGCTTTGTTAGGCTAAGACACTAGCATCAATTTCTGTCCTAAGTGTTGTTTTACTTCATTGGCTCTTCTTCCCTCCCTCTTTCCCATGCTATTTATTTGTGCATAGCTTTTTTTTGTAACATGGGTAGAGGAAATATCTCCCCTATTGTCTTCAAAAGTAACCAGTAAAACTTTGGCCTGACTATTTTTTTATCTGACTTCTTAAAAGAACAGCCCTGATGTGCCTGGAGATGAAGGGTTCTTTGACTTGCTAAGTCGATTTCAGAGCAACAGAATGGATGATCAACGGTACTGTTTCCAGGACAGGAACAGACTGGCAGTGACAGCTTCTTCTGCACCATCAAGAACATTGAAAAAATGTAACTAATTTTAAAATGTATAATTCCCACCTTCTGACAGAATAGAATAAAAGCAGCATAATTATTTTCTTCTTCATCTTTCTGCAGCCTTTTCTACGTCCATGGTCTCACCTCACACTGATGAATTTCTAGATCTTCTTGCTAGCTCTCAAAGTAGACGTCTAGATGATCAGCGAGCCAATGCCAGTGATTTACCAGGACTTCGTCTTAATCAGTGCAACAGTCAATCGGTCCTTGGCCGCTTGATGGCCAGTAGCAATAGTGAACCAGATGATGACTTCTTTGACATTTTGATAAAATATCAGGTAAGTCTTGTAAATGCTGCTCTACATGGTTTGTAATGTTTTGTGAAGGACAGGAGGAAATAAACTTTATGCAGCATTATGGTGAAATCTGGTTTCAGGGGGTTCTTAAAATCAGAGGAACTGAAAAATACATGTGATACTTAATGTTTTTTTCTTTTAAAAAGTTAATGAATGCCCTCTAATAAATCTTAGCATTTTTAACAAAGCTCATGGTAAGTCACCCTCAGATATATTCTTAAAATCAAATGGCTTGCCAGAATGCTGTAAGCAAATTAAGCAATCTAATTAATTAGGATGAGAAATAAGCAGAACATGCTCTGACTTGAGAAAACAGCCCTCTGCATTTCTCAGCTTCTGAACAGATTTTGCCTGACCCTCACAATTGCAGATTTCTTATGAAATCTCATTTTTTCCCTCCCTGTTGAAATGATTATACATGTCACTAGAATTTTGTTTTAAAAGCCTGGATCAAAAGGAGTTTTCTATATCAATACATCACCCAGGACTGGTATGTGCCAAAGGAAAAACTGCAGCCGGGAACTGGTGGCAGTTTATACCATCAGGTGGAAACCATCATTGCACTCTGGCCATCGAACAACTGAGGCCAAGCTAGCTTGTTCCTCCCTTGGCTGCCTGCTCTGCAGCGGAGAAGTTTAAGGGAGCCCCACTCTGGCTCGCACAAGGTAGAGACGTGGTGGGTGCTCTGCTAGACTTGTCTGTTGAGGGGCAGGCAGCTGTGCACCCCAAAAGAGGTAGCCCACCCATGCCAAGGTGGTGAGGCAGGCACCTTGGCACAGTGCCACCTTGGCAGAAGGGATTCTCTTTCTCCTGGCCCAACAGGTGCACTGCATCTTTACTCCACACCCTGGGAGGAAAGACAGACCCCACCCACCAGGGCAAAGGCAGTCAGATGAGGGGTCTTATGGCAATGCAGTGCGATAAGGCACCCCCCGCAAGCTGAAGAGACATGGGGCTTGGGCAGCTGGGGTGGTGGTGAAAAACTTTGTGCCCGCCCAGCTGGGCAGTGCATGTTCTCTCCACACCAAGTGTTGGGGACGGAGGGACTTACTCCTCCCACAGCACTGGGAACAAGCTACACTGACCTCAGCCCCGTGAGGTGAAACTGCCTCTGCCCCTCCCTTATGGGCTGGGGTCAATGCAGCTTATTTCAACATTGTTGTGAATTGCCAGACTGTACTGTTTTGGCTGGTGATACATTGTGATATTGAAAACCTGACATCAGCCAGCCCTATTTCCCAAGCATCTAACAACTAGCTGTGAATCCTGTGCAAGGGGGGGGGGAGTTATTTCAGTTGGACTAAAGATTACTATAAAACAAGTGATATTATTAAATTACCTAAAATGTGCAAAATATTTGTAGAATATCGAACACATTTCTTGACAAGGTGAAGGAGTGGCTAACATAGCATTTATAAAACGATACTATAGTGAAGGAGGCTTGGAAGGCCTTGCAGATTATATGCAAACTGCGTAAAACG